>NW_009633391.1:1192-2140 GCF_000690535.1 Cariama cristata | reverse complement strand
AGGACAGGCTCCTGCGCCCAAGCGCGGCCACTTCGCCCCGCACGTAGCCTTTGCCTCTTCCACTGCCCTCGTAATACCCTGGTTTTTACATGAGAAGGTTTTTCCTTGGATCGGACGCCCCTAGGGTGAGGATGCCGTGTGTATGGTCCTAAGCCAGCTAAGGGGAACTCCCTTTGGATTTGTCACGTGTTGCTCGCGCTCTGTCTCAAAAAGTCAGTTTTCTGCCTGAGCTCCCAACGCTCCTTGTTCCCAGGACCTTTTCCTTTCAGCCTACCACCCCGCTCCTGCCGAGCTTCCAGGCCGGCCCAGCCTTTTCTCCTCCTTCCCTTCCCAAGGGAGGCAGCCGGGTCCCTGCCAAACGGAGCGGGCATCCCCCGCACCCTGACACCGGGGTGGGGATGTCAGAGCTCGGGGGGCTGTGTCGAACAGAGAAACGCGTGCAGGCTCTACGTTCTGCTTTGGGCTTTATTGTCATTTTTGCTTTGTAAAGCTGAGCGGAGGCCTGCCAGAGCTGGTGGGGTGGAAGAGACCACCTTGTCAGTCAAGCGCTTTGCTGTGCCACGGCAAATGCCGCTCCTGGCTGGTGCCTACGTGGCCTCGTGCCCGGCTGCCGGGCTGGGGTACCGGAGAGCCGGCGCGGGCTGTGCAGGCGTGGAAGATGCCAAACGCGAGTGCCTCGCTGCTGCTCCCGGGGATGGGGAACAAGGAGTCCCAAGCGTGGCTGGAGCACCGGGCGCTGGATCCCAGGCGACGCTCGGCTGGAAGGGAAGAGCCAGCCCTGACGAAGTCAAGTTGCCGTTCAGCCCTGAGAGCAGAATCTCTTTGCAGTCTGGGTTTGCCCGCTTGGGCAGCTGCCATCCACAGACTTTCTCAGCTTGAGTTTTTGTTTTGTTCCTTCCCCCGGCAGCAGCCCTGCTCTCTGATGACCTTCCTCCCAGCCAAGGAGCA
>NW_009633391.1:0-258 GCF_000690535.1 Cariama cristata | reverse complement strand
TTCTCTTTAGATCACCGAAATGGCGGTTGCGTCGGCTTGCCTTCATCTGTTTCATCCTCTCACTCAAAATAACCCCCAACAAAAAAAAAGATGTTTGATATGAAATATCTTTTTCCTGGCCAAGCAAAACCCTTTGCCTCCCTCCTGCCCCGGCACCCTACGAGCCCCTTCAGAAAGCTCCGGAACGTCGCGGTGCGTGATGGCGCTGCGGTCCCAGCGCTGGGGAGGTCGAAGCAGCCTGGCTTGGCTGGTATCCCA
>NW_009633390.1:0-8834 GCF_000690535.1 Cariama cristata | reverse complement strand
AGAGACCCGAGGTCGAACCCTTGGGTTTTGGAGTCGAGGGTACAAAGGCTTCGAGGCTAACTACACTCCAACCAAAAAAGAAGTATTAGCAGCCTATGAAGGAGTTCGAGCTGCTTCGGAAGTGGTGGGCACTGAAGCACAACTTTTCCTGGCACCCCGGTTAAGCTGGATGTTCAAAGGTAAAGCTCCATCTACTCATCATGCAACCGATGCTACATGGAGTAAGTGGGTTGCATTGATCATACAGCGGGCTCGAATAGGAAATACTAATCACCCAGGAATCTTGGAAGTAATCATGGACTGGCCAGAAGGCAAAATTTCGACATGTTGCCAGAAGAAGAGGAGGTGACACGTGCTCATGAGGCCCCACGGTATAATGAACTACCAGAGAATGAAAAGGGATATGCCCTGTTCACTGGTGGATCCTGCTGTCTGGTAGGAAAACATCGGAGGTGGAAAGCGGCTGTGTGGAGTCCTATTCGGTGAGTCACTGAAGCCACTGGCTGGAGCCAGCTGGAACAGACTGTCAGACATGGGGGAAGCTTCTGGCATCTTCCAGTAGCACCACACACACCCCACCTTCACTACCAAAACCTTGCCATGTAAACCCAATACAACTAGAAACCTTCTGAGGTCCCTTCCGACCTGAACAATCCTGGGAAATAGATCAATTCTGAGGAACCTTCCACAGGAGCATGGGCATGCTGACAACCATGGTGCTACTTGGCTGAACCCATAGACAGTACTAACACTGGCACTACTGAGGAATGCATCTTACCAGACTAAGGTTTGCTACAGTGAAGGACTACTTCCCCACAGGAATGGGAGTGTGCTGGAGGTCCGTTTGTTCTCATTCTTCATTTCTTTCCTACCACTGTAGGTAGAGATGGCATCCACATGGTGAAAAGAACACCACGTTTGCTTCTACACTCGACGTACCAGACTTTCGTCTTCTTAGAGGCTCTGTATCACTGTGAAGATCTGTCATACCTGCTGTACACCTTCTCCTGACCTTGCTTCTACAGAAACACCTAGAGATGTAGCTTAGCAACACCTGCAAACGCTCCTGACCAAGCAGCTATTGGCAGGAGCTGCAAGAGACTGCTCCTGGCCACAGTCCCCAGATCCACCTCCCGTCTCTCATAGGCACCTGCCAGAGAGACACAAAGGAGCCAAGAGGACAGATCTTGTCTTACATCCACATCTTGTACCATATGCCAAGACTTCCTTTTGTCTTCCCCAGAAAAGCAACTGGCATTCCAAAAGCAGCAGGTTGTCCTGTCATCACCGGAGGGAATTTTCAAAGGTTGGTTAGCAAGACCATGAGATCATTGCTGCACACATTGCCTCTTCTGTAGGACCCATGTGCAACCCTATGGGCTTTTGTTACCCTGTGGAGTGGCGAGGGAGTCAGGACCAGCGGCCAGATGTGCTGCGCTGTCCAGCTGGAAAGGATTCACAGTGGAATGAAGTTCTTCCTGCCAGGAAGATCATAACCAATGGACTCTTTTCCAGTCCCTGCACCTGATGTCTTGATTCTGTGTAGCTGATTCCCCTCTGAAATGTGCTCCCTCAGACTACAATAGCTCTCCTAGCCATGCCCCAACCAGGACAAACTCAGGTATCCAGTGGGCTACATGGCTGGTAGCCACAGCAAATGGAGTTGCTGTGTTTTCTTTCACGTTTTCTCTTTCACAACACCTGTGATGACAGACTTTGGGTCCAGAACCTTGCAGCCTATTGCAGACATGCAGTCATCCCCTGTCCATCGTGGTCATATCTTATTGCTTGGTTAGGTCATGTGTTCGGTTGAGAAGCTGTGAGAGTGCAACTCCAGCAAGGTGGCTGCCGTGGTGGGGAAAGAGAAGGACACGGCCGGCTGCTCCACGGCTGCCCGGCACCAAGGTAAAGGTACCATGCTCTCTTGCTAGCGCAGACCCAGTCCCTTTGTCTCCACTGAGACACGTAGGTAGAGCCTGGTGCTGAGGCAGGGTGGACACTGCGCTGCTGAGCTGGTACATCATGGACGAGCTGTAAATGGGACAGTTCATATCAAACGGAAAATCCAAATTCCAGGATCAATGTCAACTGGCAGTGGTTGCTTATAGTCCTGGAGGGGTGACAAAAGCATTTAGCAGTTAAAGCTGTGAGGAGCCAGAGCAGTGGAGACACAGAAACATTACCCTGAATGGGGTCAAAACCTTGAGTCTCCGATGGGGTGAGGATCCTGGTGCAGGCTAGAACCTGGTCCTCTGCACTGCTCCCATCACCCACTCTGCTTCAGCTACTCCTCTGCAGAAACCGACCACACTGCCACAAGGCATGCACATGGACATGCAAGCTTCAAAGCTAACATGTTCCTGCCACAGGAGAGAGGAGAAGGATTAAAAACTGCATCTGTAGCTTGTCTCCATTTCAGGAGAGACCACATGGGTGCCAGTGCATGGCATTTTACAGGCTGAGTGGAGAATGGACTGAGAGCAGCCTTGAGGAGAAGGACTTGGGGGTGTTGGTTGACGAGAAGCTCAACACGACCTGGCCGTGTGCGCTGGCAGCCCAGAAAGCCAACCGTGTCCTGGGCTGCATCCAAAGCAACGTGGCCAGCAGGTCGAGGGAGGGGATTCTGCCCCTCTGCTCCACTCTGGTGAGACCCCCCTGCAGTACTGCCTTCAGCTCTGGGGTCCTCAGCACAAGAAGGACATGGACCTGTTGGAGTGAGTCCAGAGGAGGCCACAAGGATGATCCGAGGGCTGGAGCACCTCTGCTGTGAGGACAGGCTGAGAGAGTTGGGGATGTTCAGCCTGGAGAAGAGAAGGCTCCAGGCAGACCTTAGAGCAGCCTTCCAGTACCTAAAGGGGCTACAAGAAAGCTGGGGAGGGACTTTTGACAAGGGCAGGGAGTGACAGGACAAGGGGTAATGGCTTTGAACTGGAAGAGGGAAGATTGTAGTAAATTCTTCCTGGTGAGGGTGGTGAGGCAGTGGCAGAGGTTGCCCAGAGAAGCTGTGGCTGCCCCATCCCTGGGAGTGTTCAAGGCCAGGTTGGATGGGGCTTTGGGCAATCTGGTCTGGTGGGAGGTGTGCCTGCTCATGGCAGGGGGTTTGGAACGAGGTGATCTTTAAGGTCCCTTCCAACCAAACCATTCTATGATTTTTCCTTCCTTACCTCTTGGTATCAAAACAATACTTATATCACCCAGAGCTAGACCCTATTCAGGGTATGGCTGTGGATAGTTTCTGACCTCCCTTCCACTTTTGAGCAATTATATTCACCTCCATGAAAACCTTTCAGAAAGGCATGGATCTGACACAGAGTAAGACCCAGGAGCACTGGGCGAGAGCATGTGTGACATGACCCACTGGTCCACAAGGACCCCATCCCTCTTGCACACCCCCTTGGCAACTGTGGCAAGGTGTTCATGTAGCAAATGATTCCGGTGGTCACCTTGTCCCATGCTGAACTCCAAGTCCAGCTGTGTCCCATGGACTCCTGGCTTTTCATTTTATGTTGAATGACTTCTTTGTATCTCACAACTGTCACGCCAGTTTTACAGCTGGTGTCCGTATTAGCCTGCTAATACTTATCTCTTGTAATGATTTTTATAAATATTTATGTGTGTCCTGTTTATTATTTAATATTAATACAAATGCTATATTATTATACAAATGCTATAAAGCATCGTCACTGATATTTTGGTGTCATCCTTTAAGCACATTCTCCTTCCTGACAGTTTGAGAGTACATCAAGGCGCGGGGGGCATCTGTAAATACCTCCAGAACATGGAGGGATGCAGCACTGGGAATGTGCCCTTGTTGGTTTTTATCTTTCCTACTCAGGTTCCCTTTGTGGTCAGATCATCCTTTGGTCAGGCAGAGACTTCAAAACCCATGGATGTCACAGTTTGGCTTTTGTGAGCCAGGCCCCTCATCAAGAAGGGGGATTCCTTCAAAGAATCAGATGCCCAAACAGCAAGAGAAATGGAGCAACACAGTTGTAGTTTTTCCCTTTAGGAAAACCATTTGAGCTGTCCCACAGGTCATTTGAGGCCTGCACAGGCACCTCTCACATCATCCTGGAAGAGCCATGCAATGCACAAGGCCATCTGGTCCTTCTGAGTCCACTTTTAGATGAACTGTCCCGTCCCTGTTTGCTGCAGTTGCTGACGAATGGTGGGCATCCACCCAGCAGTGATCCAGCAGGGAGGCAGATGATCCACTGCGTATGCAGACATGTCAGATTTAAGGATCTGCAGACTAAAGTGAAGCTCATGTTAGGCAGGAAAAGCCAAGCAACGGTAAGAGAAGAACCGTTTTATGAGGTTTTGATGGAAAATTTTGGGTCAGAGAAGTGGAATCAGGGTAAGGACCTGGCTAGGGAAGAGCTGATGCCAGAGTCCTTAGCACTTTCTTTCTGTTGGCAGGGAGGTGCGGAGAACCCGTCAGCAGGGTACACACCAGCAGGCTGCTGAGATCCCTCTTACCCAGCTCATTTCTCAGCTCTGCTACGCTGCTGGCTCCAGAGCAGGCACAGGGCAGTCAGAGCTGACCCTGCTTTCCCCATGCCCCCCCGTGCTCTGTCCTCTTCTCCAGGTTCGTACCGTGACAGCCCATCCGTGCCTGCCCCGCAGCGGGGCAGCTGGGTCCCCTTCTCCTCCCCGGTGCTCTTCGTGCCGGCGGGCAGGCTGCGTGCCCGCAGGATGCCGACCACAGGGCACAGGCAGGCATCTGCCCGCAATTCTTAATACTGCTGTTGGGCAAGGCTGTGCAACCCCAATCGGGAGCCCTGCTCAGTCCCTCAGGGCTTCCCTATGGGGCTGGCAGTGGTGTCAGGGCACCTCCAAGGTGCTTCAGCTGGAGAAAGAGCTTCAGCCCCAGCCCAGGCACTGCCCGGCGCTTTACACGGGGCTGGTCCATTGTGTGCACATACACACACACACACACGTTCCCCATGTGTGCTCTGACCCAATGCCTTGTGCATCATAACCCCGAACGGCATGTGGGAGCTGAACCCACCTACCCCACAGAGGGATGGTCTCAGCTGTGGATGCAGGTGATGCCAGCACTACATGTCCTGTGGGAAACCCTGCTGCAGCTAAAGTGGCTTGAGAGGGTAATGTAGGTGGTGACAGACAAACCGAGACACCAGCCTACGCAAGACGGTCACTGTGCCTCCCGAGCAGGACACGTGAGAGGAGGAAATTCCCAAATACAGCGCCTGAACTGAGCATGAAGCTGTCGGGGTCTGGAACTGAGCTGCTTGATTAGTGTATGGATATAGTGATTAACCATTTAAAAATGCGTGCTAAGGAACCGTAACTGACAGGAAAATGCCTGGTGCCTTGTAAACAGCTTTGATTCAGCTGCTCGTAGGGGTGACGAGGGCTGGATTCTGCATCCAGACAGCCGGAGAGCTGCACCTCAGACCCCCGTTTGGTCACCCACAGCTACCCTGCTCCTTTTCCTAAATAGCTGGTGGGTAGGTAGGAGTAGAGAAGTTCTTACTCGAAACCTAGTGTCAGACCAGATTATGTGGATAAACAGGCCTGGTCGGGGGTGAGGAAGGCTGGAAAAAGTGGTTTTGGCCAGCAGGTTTCCAGCTCTGCCCTTGGGAGGTGGTATCCAAAAGTGTCTGGGAGGGACAGATGCTGACGGGAAGAAGGGCCGTGCTGCTTTCCAAGGGCCTCACTATAGGGCGAATAAATTGCAGAAAATTTGAACGAGAAGGGTGTAGAAAGAGTACAGGTCAAGCATTTTGGCTGCCCCACAGAAAAAACCCAAACCATCTGCTGGTGCACACACTGGGGTGGGAATGCAGAGCCGTTATCCCTACGAACATCCCCTGGCTGTTCTGGCTCTGGCGTAGTGGGGTCATCCTCGCCCGCCAAAGGCAGATCTGCTGGCCTGTTACACCTGAGACAATCTGAACACGTGCAAACGCCTCCACTAACATTTTGTGTCACCAGCACAAGTCACTTTGCTGGTTTCTAATGGGTCTCCGATAGAAGTCTGGTTATTGGCTTTAATTACTAAATACATAAAAGTTTCAGATGGAGACAGGTATTCTTGAAAGACAAAACGAACTGTTTCACAGCTGAGCACGCACCACCCACTTGACAGCAATCTGAGCAGAAGGTGTAGGTGTCTTCTGCATTTTTTTCCCTGTGAAGACATCCATGGTAGCATGTGGTGGCTTATTACTTTGTGAAAAGGCTGGGCGGGATGGGCACAGCGATGTCTGTAACCTGCTCTCCCCTTGCTAGGAGCAGCGGCGATGCGGGCTGAGCACCGCAAGCAGTGGGTGGCCAACTGGGAACCGCCGCCTTTGCCATGTGTTGTCACCCCAGGTTGCCCAGACCACGCGTCCCGTGGCACATCCCGGTGAGTGATGACAGCGTATGTCTTTGACAGCAGCACCGTGCGTTGGGTTTGCGTGGTCCTTTCCCATTTTCGTGGCTGCCCCAAGCTGCAGGTCCAGTGAGATGCTCAGCAGCTGCTCCGCACCTGTCCCTGCTCCTGCTGGCGGCGCCGGAGACTTGGTGCCTTGTTGTTCCTCCGTAATGCTGAGGTTCCACTGGGCTGGGACAGGGACATGTTTTAAACAGGGAAGTTAAACTCCATATTCTGCTAATCTGACCTTGCAGAGCCTGGATCCTGAAAGGAACAGAGCCTTTCAAGGCAGGTAGGCTTGCAAAATTTATTTCCAAACCCCATATTTTAGGGGAGGGGGAGAGAAGTTTTCATCTTTTGGTGCTGCTTTGTGCAGGTCCCAGAGAAGCAGCTTGTCATTGTGTTCAGCTGCTGGTTTTGCTGAAAATGGACATTAATTTTGGCAAAAGTTTCAGCTTCCTTCAAACGCACTGGCCTCTTCAGCACTTTAATAGAAGAGCATGTAGTGACCAAAGTCAGGACACAAATGGTAGATGCCATGGCTGAGTGCAGACTGAAGCTTCAGAGGAAAACAGAAATTCTCCGTGGTACTTGGTCTGTCCAAGCCAGCTGAGGAGATGATGCTGGCGTTCGCTGTCGATGGCTGTGCTCCGTTACCGTAGCTGCTGTCGGGGGACGTGATGGGGGTCACACAGCTCAAGGCGAGCATCCAGAGGATGCGCAGACAGACTTCGTGAGACATGGTGCAGCCCAGCCCCCTGAATCATGGCAGCAGGAAGGAAAAAGTGTTTCAATTTCCTACATTTCCCTCCCTGGAGTAATGCATTGCAGAGTTAAAAGGAAATTTGAGTAGTACCAAGAGAACCTGAGACCTGGAGAGAGGAAGACCCTGCCTCTGTCCATTGCTTCTCGGGCCTTTGGACCAGAGGTAGGGGAGAGCCAGCACCAGCCTAAGACATGCGGAGAAAGAGGGATGCGTGTGTCCCAAATACATCAGTGCATGCTTGTGCTGGCCTGCTTGCGGCTGAGGGTCCCCTCTCCTGGGGAACCAAGCGTGTCCAGGTGCTGCAGAGGCAGAACAAACTGAAAAATATCTGCTCTCAGCTATAGCAGTGAGGTCTTTTTTCTCTTCACAGTCAATAAGCCTTGGCTGGGGCAGGGGAGAGAAGAGGGAAAGGCTTGGAGGGGAAGAGGACTCCAGGAGATGTCGGATCCTTTGTTGAACACTGGAAAGAGCTTGGGGTACCTAGTGTTGGACTGTGGTTTCCCGTCGTTACACAGGCAGCTCAGCACTCAGCTCACAGTGCTAGGCAAATAGATTCTGAGATTTATATCTGTAAAGGAATCAGCACAAGTGTTTCTTCCCTTGCTATAATATTGATCAGGAACAGATCTTAACCCCTTTTGTTTCCGCACTTATGCTGAAATTTAAACTGTAGCTGGAATAAAGCTGATGGTTTGTTTTTGCAAAGTCCCTTGGGAATGGAGGAGGTCTCTCCCACGTCTTTTTCAGTGCCCGTGTTCGTGGGTTTTTCCCAAGGAGAAAGCGTTGGAAAGCTGTCCCGTCAATGCCACCAGTGATGCAGATGGGTACCCGCAGACCTCATGGCTGTCAGCTTGGCCTCGCCCTGTTCCCCTCCGTCCTCCCTCTTCTTGTGGGATGCTCGGGGCTCACCTCCTGCCCCGGGGGCTGCTCAGGCACAGGGGACCCCGCTGGCTCTCCTGCCGCCAGCTGTGCTGTGCCGGGATGCTCGGCTCCAAGCACGTGCTTTGCTGTATCTCGTACAACATTTTTGCCCCCTTTTGAACAAACAACTTACCTCTATTTACTCTTTCCATGTTGGTCCTTTTTTTGCTGAGTTTACACCCTAATTTGGTCATTTTGGCCCCAAAGGCTCTAGCATGCCGTGATTCCCTTTCGATCTCTTTCCCGGAGGGGAGATCCCCTCGCCGCCCTTGCGCCCTCCATCATGCCCACTGGTTTCTCCCAGTTTTGCCTTGCCATTTAGACCCTGGCTGGAGCAGGCCAACCTTTCCCCCTTCCATTATCTTCGAAGTCCAGTGGTTTCTTGCAGCATTACCTAGTTTAATCTCAGGCAGAGGCTGGCAATTTGCCCTCATGCCTTCGTATTTCAACCCTCCTTTCAATGAGGTCAGTGCCGTGTTTTAGATTTTAGCTGGGATGGGGGCAGTGATGGTGGTGTGTGTTCAAAAACAAGTTCCCTAAGTGCATTGCAGGGTGCTCATGCATTTGTGCGCCTGTACCATAGTCCTCAGTGGGGAATTCACAAACGCTCCCCAAAACTTGCAGAGGTAGGCATATGGCAGCTCGGGCTGCATGTGAAAAGGGGCATATGGGAGAAAGTTATGAGACTCCTAACTAGGTATTTGTTATTTAACATAAATATTTACGTTTTATAAATATATAATGTATAATATTATATCAAAT
>NW_009633389.1:0-264 GCF_000690535.1 Cariama cristata | reverse complement strand
CCGGTTTCCTCTTTGCTAGGGGGAGGAGAAGGACTCAACCGGGCCCCGTCCATCCAACCTTACCACCGGGTGTGGGCCATCTCTGGCCCGCTTACAGGGTCTGGGCATCGCTGGTGGGAAGTGGTTGCTCACTGGTTGCTCCAAGTAGGGTTTGCAGGTCACGTCCCCCCAAGACGTGGTTTCAGAAGCTCTTAAAACCACACCCCAGTACTCATTCCTCTTCCTTTCTCCCTCCCTCCCCAAGCTCCTAGCAGATGACTTCCA
>NW_009633388.1:0-14504 GCF_000690535.1 Cariama cristata | reverse complement strand
CCCCCCACCCACCCACCCTAATCTTGATTTAGATTGAAAAGAAGAAAACACATAAGAACCTTTTGCCCAGAACAAATTGGTGGAAAGTATCATTAGTGGCTTCCTATTGTTTGTACATTAAAAGTTACACAGTACTTAGTATGGCCAGAAGAAGTAAAAGTTTACCTTATTGCTCCTGCAATGTGGAGGGCTCAAATGTTGTCTTGTGCTAAATCAAAACTAACAAATCCCTAACCTTTTCTTTGTTAATAACTGTGTTTCGAATTCATATTAAGATTTGGTCAGTTCCATTATACAGATAAAAGAACATTACAGCTTCTACTTATTTGCCATGAGAAATTTGAACCTGTTTATAAAGTGTAAATGCCTGATTTTAATGTTAAGTAACCTACAATTAGCGTCTGCCCAAACCAACGTAGTCTCTGATTGTCACTCTAAAAACATCTAAAAATAACAGTTTAAAATAGGCCTATGATTTGAAGTATGATTTTACGATTAACATCTTATACTTAGTAATTCAACTTTTGTAAAAGAAGAATCTTGAGGGCATCACAGAGCTTAGTACTAGGACCATGTATTTTAGAAAAGGGCATTTTGTAGTTATATAGTGTGTCTAAAGCAAACATATTTAAGAGCAAAGAGTTACGCAAGTCCAATGAAACTGGAGTTCTGAAAGGTCAGTCAGTCCCTACCAGCTTTGTCCTATTTAAAAGCTTAGCCATAAACGTACAAACTGGAGGAAGGTCAGGTGGTACCCCTTATAGGAACATAATAAATATTCATTTTACCATAGATTTTAGATATGTTTTTGGAAAAGTAAATACCTTAAAGAGTTCATCAAATGAAATTTCTCTCTTTCTGGAATATAATACTATAATCCGAAACCTTTTTTGGTTTTAGTAGTTTGAAACAAACTAGTATATTAAGCTGCCATCAAGTGGTCAGTCAGAGTATTGCCATGAACTTATTAAAATGTGCAGACGTGAAAAGCTTTATTTTTGCGTGCTATTTCATTTAAAATAGTTATTTCCTTTATTTTTTTTTAATTTAAAAATATATAAGAAGATTCCCTTTCTTTTATAAATTCCATTTTTAAACTGAAAGTTTTGGAACTTAAATGACTAAATGATAGACATTTTACCTAGCACATACTATACTGTATCTTCTAGCTATTTGTCACTTAAAGCCATTTTTTTGTATTTTCATGATACCGTTGTCTTATGCTTACCTCTGGCTGCCTTCACATGTTGTCTGCATCTGCGCACTTCTCCATCTTTTGCTCCACAGGGCTACAAACCTATACAGAGGTATACTACTTTCAAATCCTGCGTGAGGAAGGAACTCTATAGCAGATAAATGACGGTATGTGTTAGCCGCCCAGTCTGAGTGTGCTGGCATGCTTGCAGGAATGGCTGAATGTTAAACTGTCACTGCTTTGTTTCCTGTTGCAAAATTCAGGAATAGGTTATCTGACTGTAAGCAATGTAATAGCTCAAAGCGTCATGTTGTGTTTTTGACTGAAGAAATACAATTTTATTCCGGAGCTGGCAGTGACTGGCTTGCACTGTCATTGTTTTGTAAGCCAGCCATGATTTTGTACTATGTTTGAAATACAGAAAAATATTCTTTCATGGTTTCTGTTGCTGTTTTCTGTCTGTCCTGTGACCACTTCTCAAGTCATTTCTCAGGTATCTATAGCTAGTAAGTGTTTACCAACGAAGATTGTAGAGGCAGATTTTTCTTCCTGAGAGACTGTTAGCAACTTGATTCTACTTTGATTTATACAGTTACACTTTTGAAAACAATATGTGTCACAATTGTAAATCTAGAAAATACATTGTAAGTGCCAGTAATCTCTTGAAAATTTTAGGATTTTGCATTAAAAGAACTGTTTTCTAAATGTTCTGAATTTTGTGGGGCTTCTAAGTTTCTGAGTAAATGTTTTTAGGAAGTAATAGTTAATAGCTACAAAAAGAGTCTTAGGACTGATCGGAGAAGGAAATTTCGTTTTGAGAAAGACATGAAAGACAAAGCATGGATTCAGAACCTCATTGCTAGTCATGTTTCAGCAAGAAATTGCTGTCATCTATAAATACTTCATTCAGTCAAGCAACATTAAGATATGTCATGTAGTTAATATTTTGAAAGCTCTTCATTTCCGTACTTTCCTAATATACAGCAGTTGAATACATCTATCATAAGAGATAGCTTAAAAAATAACTGAAGAGGCTGTTGCTTACTAGTTGGAGACACTTGCTTACCTCTTCTCTAAACTAAATAAAGTGGAAAGTGTGTGACAGGGACACCTGACTTGTCTTACAAAAGTAATGAAATTACAGAACCCAGACTTTTGATCCTAAAACTAACTAGAACCTGGTACAATGGGAGGAAAATGTTCCAGTGAAATGTGAAAGCATCGCAGAGTATGTGGACAAAATGTTCTTTCTATGGATTTGGTACACTGAGAGTAAATACAACAACAATGCATACATTAGAAGTAAGTAGATGAACAGTTAATACACTTCAGCGTTTCTTTTACTGATTTTCATGAACACTTCTCTGAACCTGTTTCATAAAATAAAAAAGAAATGCATATCTCAAAGCACTGGTTAATAAACTGAACGTGCTTTTCTTAAGTAATGCAATACATTTTGCAAGTAATGCATTTTCTTTCCATAAGATTGACCATAAATCTCAACTAAATTATGCATTCATGTAAGTATTGTTTCTTATATTTCATTTAAAGTCTAGATTATATACTGCTGTGGATTAGATTGTTTTCTGAATATTTACAACTTCTGCATAATGTTCTCTGCTTTTTAATTATATGAGATGAGTAATAAGAATAAATGAAATGTAGGCTTCACTCTTTAATGGTTGGTTTTAATATACTGCAATGTCGCAATATTTTTAACTTCTTCACTCGGTTCAACAAAAACAAGCTATCAGACAATCTCTCACCTTGACACTGTAACCATTTACCTCTGGATACTGCACTTCATTTCTAAGATGGATTATAATTTTAAATTACTTGTGAATTCTTCTGACTTACCTGCAATTACAATTCCTGTTTCTTACTTAGCCTCTTTCCCCCATTGATGATGTAATATTTAGCCTCTCTTCATCTTTCTGTACTTACTATCAAAATAGGCTTGTGAAGTTAGGAATAGCAGAAGAAATAATAAGATGCAGTGATAACTGCAGACAGCTTAGGGTCTAGTGAATCTCCCAGGCCAGCCTTTGGACAATACTCCTCTCCATTCAGTGGGCACTTAGTAATGTCAATGAACTACAATGCAGTTTAGGATTAAAGTAACCTATTATAAAGAAGCTTTCATATCGCTTGCTATTTTGTATTTGGCTTTTGCTAATGCCTCAGTTTCGTGAACATCAATAATTTTCCATGCTTTTTATTTGGTGTTAGAGGTGAATTTTTTAGTACAGTGTCGACATGAAGAAGCAAGAAGCAAAACTAGAGAGCCAGCAGGACATACCTGAATAAAGAGGAGATCCTTTCTTACAGCTTTTAATATACATAGGCTATTTGTTGAATGCTAACTGTGTGCTGTGAGGTGAGGATGCATTTTTAATATTTAACCTGTGTATGGATTTATAACCCTCATTTTACAGAAGTACTTCTGAGCCATAGAAGTATTTGATCTTTCATGATTTTAATATTAAAACATATATCTAGTATGTATGAGTCTGAGTAAAATTTAATGTAGTATTAAGGACTTTAGTGAACGATATCTTTTTCCAATTGTATGTTTTCCCTTTTCACAGGAGACCCCAAAGTATGGTTGGAAGGAATATTACTCTTGTGTGATGACTGTAACCAGTGAACATCTCAGAGATCTATGGAAGCAATTTCGGAGACGAGATATGCTGAGATAAAGGAAGAAAGGAGGATTATCTGCACTGGATAGAACTACTTATTCCTATGAATTCTTAATGAAGAAGAAACTAACCCAGGTGAATCGTGAATCTTCCAGCTGCAGCAGAAAACACAGGACTTTTTTCCACTTCATGTAGTGATCATCAACTCTTACAACTGCTTTTAAGTATGTGTTTTATTTAAATGACAAACTATCACCTGATTGGCAGAAGTCTTTTTTTTAAGAATACATTTTGAATATTATTTTTTTATTATTTTGAGATATGTTTTTAATTTAAAAGAAAACAGAAATAAGTTTTGCACCTGGGTAGGCAAATGTTTTGGCAATGAAAAGAAACTGCCCCACATCAGCTTAGACTGTGAATTTGCTTTCAGAAGAGCACTATAAAAAGTTTGTGCTAAACTGGGAATGAGAATACAGTAAGTAGCGTAATGATTATATATGAGTTGAATGTACAAATTAAATTCTTAGAAGCTAACAAAGCTGTTAATTTAAAAAGAGTAAAGCTGTTATGGTTA
The DNA here is from genome assembly GCF_000690535.1 of Cariama cristata. Taxonomy (NCBI): domain Eukaryota; kingdom Metazoa; phylum Chordata; class Aves; order Cariamiformes; family Cariamidae; genus Cariama; species Cariama cristata. Next base: position 10,090 of record NW_009633388.1, on the reverse strand, counting down.
TAATGTGAATGATAGGTATTTACCTAGGAAAGGTACTGTATGGACTATAATGTTCTGATTCTCCAAGTCTTACTATTGTGTTTATTAATTTATCCTTTAAAAAAAATAGTACAGATTTTAAGATGTCTTAGGAGCAGTATGTTGAAGAAAAGTCAGAATGTTCAAATTCACGTTAAGTTACACACACTTTGTAATATATATTATAAATTTTATTGCCATACATATTAATTCACTGATATATTTCTGGTAGAGTAAAACTTCATGTGTTTCTTGTGAATAGTGCACTTTTATATGAAGTAAGATGTGGCACTGAGTAGAAATTATAGTTGTTTAATTTGCTACTCTGGAATGCAGTATCTGAAAAATAGATAAATAACTTGTGTTTGTGTCAAAAAAGCAAAACAAAACATGAATGCATGCAGCAGTACAGAGCAACACTCACTAAGTAATATTATTTGAATATTACACATCAAATATTAGACATAAATTAGGCCTTACAAAGGTTATGGAGACTACAGGCAATCAGTAGCCACTATGCCCTCTCATGCCCTGTAGCTTTAGTGTTACTGAAACAGTGGTAAGGACACTGTTAACATTTGGTTTTCATACTCTCTAAATTTTTTCTTTGCTATTCAGCAGCAGCGTTTTTCCATACTCCCTTTCAAGGTAAGATTGTTAGGTAGTGTGAATTAAACCCAGACAAACACAAACACATATTTCTTATATCCTTCTTGGAAAGGTTCACTGGACATTAAGTCTGTCTGTATCCATTTAGGAACAATCTGTGCCTTGATATATTTCTAGCTGAATACACACACACTAAAACTAATGTCAATAAATTGTTAACAGAAAGGCAAATATTTGGTGGAGTCTGACAATTAAAATGGAACTAAACTAATGGGTTTAAATCTTTTATTACTCCAAATACCTGTAAGCAAACTTCTCAAAATTGTATTCAGTGCCCAAGTTGCTCAAGTACTATCTTACATTACATGTGAACAGAAGAGATGTATAGCATCTGTGTAGGTACACCTAAATTTAGAAATATGTAGTTTGCAATAAGATTTCTCTCTGCTAAAAAAATCAGAACAAAATTAAAAGGAAGATGTTTTTTAAGAAATTCCACCCTGGGAATCTTAGAAAAAAAATGTGCTAGGTAATCAGATAAATTGGGATAAAGACACAACAGAACATGGATAAGGTGCAATCCCTGTGCGATCATTTAGGGAATTAATTGTATTCAATGTATCATCTTGGTACACAGAACTGTCTCACTGCTTCTTGTCAGCATATGCAGAACCCAATTTGCTACTTCAGTGATGGAGAACAAAAAATGGGAAGAAAGGATAGGAAATTATTGAAGGGGTTCCCTTCCTCCCTTCTTATTCTTCTGCCCGCTCACAGTGATCCTCCCCTTGGAGGAAGCAGCAGCACCATCATCATTTTGCTCCTCCACTGCCCTTGGCAATAGTGCACTTTGCTTTTATGGCTGGCTTGAGACAATTTTATCGTTTTTCTATGTATTTCCTAACTATAGTCCCTTAATAGAATGTGAAAGTGTCAGATTAGTTTTTAAGAGTAATCTTTTCTCATATTTAATAAGTTATTTAATATAAATATGAATATATGCATATAATATTCTTGTTTCTTTCAAAATAAATGCACTTGAAACTAATTTTTGTTGCAGTGTATATAATTCAAATTCTTTCATCATAAAAAAAATCTATTTTTTGCGTAACATGAATGTACAAGTGTTTTGAATTGGAGCATCTCACCATCACAACAAGTACTCTTTTTTGCTTCTTTCGGTCATTCCTTTAGATAGCTTTGCTTTTCTGTCACAGAATTCTGTACAAAAGAGCTGGACGTGCAAGGACAGACAAGTGAAAACAAGGCAGGGTAAAGGGACATGCCATCTGCTATAGAGGCACCCCTCGGATAGGCAGCAGTCACTGTGCTCAATAAAACCTTATTCAAAATCCATCAAATTCCTGACAGCAGAGAAAAATTTGTATGCTGCAATTAAATTATGTGATGGTTGCTTAAATGAAGGCTTTTTGCAAAACCAGCTTTTGTTTTCTTCTGTACTTGGGAAAACCATAATAATATAAGAAGGTAATCAGTGGATGCTTAGGAACTGCCTGCTGATAACCAGCTGTAAATTGTGAGAAAATGGTAACTATCAAACCTGCAGCTTTGTGTAGCTTTGTGATACTAACTTTTGACTGAGTGTTGATGAATTCCTAGTTCTCAGCAGAATATCCTGGATTGGAAGCTGGTCCCTGCTAATCTGATGTTTAAAATCACACTGGCAGTTTCCCTCCTTGCATGTTTTTGACAGTAAGTCGATACAGATTACTTCCATGCAAATGCATATATTGTATGCCATAGAAGAAAGTTACCAGCCTGAAGAAAAAGAAACACTATTTAACAGTGACTTGCAGCATGTTGTTGGTTGTACTGCCTGGTTTCATATAGTTATTTGATCTCTTTTCCACCTAAGTATCAGGATAAGAGTACTTTGAAACAAAATAAGGAAAAAGTAATAGAGGAATTTTTCACTTTGCTTTGATTCGACATTGTGTAATATTCTTTACTTAATGATGTGTCTTGCTGTCTTGTCCCACTAAAGACACTTTCAAGACAGTTTCTAGCAAAAGAACTCCAGACCGATACTTGCAGAAGGAAAAGAATCAGACCAAAAGCTCACTATTCAAAAAAATGAATCTCAAACAAAATTAATTTGTAGCAATACCAAGTCTGAACTCCCCTTAAAATGAAGCCAAAACTAAAATGAATATTTTCTAATATATGTGAGGTCTGTGATTTTCCCTGTATCCGAAAATCCATGAAAGCATTTGGCACCCTGAACCTGTCAGCAGATGGTGCCCTTGGACACATTATGTTCTTTTTCTTACACGCACAGTTAAATACATGGGGGTGTGCTCTAATCTTGAATGAGTAATGTTAATTTTTACCACTAGTTTGACTTATAAATTCCTCCCACAGAGGAACATTATTATTAGCTAGGAGTGTTCCATAAAAATCTTGGTACCCGCTTGAAAATCTTAATATGAAATACCTAATTTTATATATATAAACAGGCACAGAAACAGCAACATACTAATTATATTTTAGTAGTATGTTTCTGTTTATTCAATGTAAGCAAATAAACTATTACTCCTGTGGCGGTTTTTTTAACGTACAAAGAGCTCAGTTACCTATTTATATGTCCACCTTAGTTTAAAAAGAAATCAAATGAAATTAATATCATTGCACAGGAACTTTTCCATCTCCTGTTTCATAGCTATCCATTGCAAGTAACTTTTCATTTACGGTTTTCTGCTGACGATAAGTTTATAATCCTCCTCCTTTTTAAGCAGCCATATCTATAAGCCATGCTTTTTAATAAGTGGGTTTACTGTTAAGTGGTTTTAGGTGATTTGCCTGAGGTTGTAAGTTCTGGTTTGAAACAATGAACTCTAATTCACTCTAACCCTGATTCAGAGGCTGCAACCTAGGTTCAAAAGAGGGTAATGCTGTAAAAATAAACTTTCAGGTATTCAAATCTCTGCAGTAAAATACCGAGCCTTAAGTTAGTCACCTAGGCTCTCTAACGAATGGATGCAGAGAATTGCATGGGATCTAGAAATACCACAAACTGTTTAAAATGCGCAAACTACCTAAACTAGTTAACTAGGCAGTACTGAGTACAGGGACGTTGTAAGATGTTGCTCCTGGGAGCTGTGCATTCTCATGCACTTTCTTTCATGGCCAGTAGCATGTGTGACAGGGGGTGAGATGGGTCGGTTAGAAATCAACACAGCCAAAAAAACCACACAGGTACCTATAGATGTGATTGAGTGAAAACAGCTCCCCATTACAAAAGTGCTGGGTACAGCGCATGAGAGGGGATGGAAATACATTGCCTGAAGCAGAGATGAAGAGCAGGATAAGGGCAGTCTGGATTCCGAGAGACTTGAGCTGCTGTGGTAGTTGCTATCAGATTATGCTTCTTGCCAGAGATAACATAGCTTATAAAGAGAGTATGTCCTTGCACTTGGAAACTGCATGACAAAACCCAGCACAACAAGCAGGGACTGGAATCCAGAAGTTCCCATTTTGGGCAGATGCCCTGAGAGGCTGCCAAAGCATTTACTTTCTCTGGTCCTGTGAATCTTGCATCCTTTTCTATATCATTTTATAAAGACAGCGGACAAATTGCCAACACTGGCCTGCACACTGGCAATTAAAACACTTCCATGAGAAGTGGAAAGAAAGAAATTGTGGCTGTCACTGCAGAGACGTATTCTTAGGTTCCCTGGCAATAGAAAGCATGAACATGGGAAAGTTACCTCATCCCTGGACAGTGATGAACCTGGATGTGTGACCAAGGTACTGAGTTGCTGAGCCCTGTCAAGGCATTTCAGGGCATCAGCTGTGTAAAAGTGAGTTTAAATTGCCTGATCCAAAAAAAAAGAGGCCATCAGACTGGTAATTTTATATTTAGATGCCTGCTTTTGGGGTCAACCATTAAGCCACTAACTTCTACTCCAAAGGGCAGAAACCACCGGATCAGTGCACACAGCACGGGGTGTCACGAGATGAGATGAGGTTTCTTACATACAACTCTTTAGGGGCTTTCCACTCCAGGGGTCATAATTTTTGCCTAAGCAGAGACATGTCCAGTAGAACTGGTTTAAATTTTTCCTACCCTAAGTGGCAAAAGGGGAAGCAGCAGGGGAATGAAAACTCCCAGATGAATACATCTGGGAAAAAACAATGCAATGAAAAAATTACTGCTGAAAGTGACAGAAGAGTGGGTGGATAATAAGCCCAAATATGACTTTAAACAACTTCCCTGAAGGCAGATTCTGACAAATACAGCATTGTATCAATCCACGGGTAGCAATCAAAAAATTCCAGGAAGGACTTCATTATGTGAAAAGGAGCTAAATGAGCCTCTCCTGTGGAGAACTAGGCAAATTTCCACATTGTGGAAAAGTAAAACCAAAAAGTAAAAAAAAAAAAAAAATCATTTGACAACAGTTAGGTTTGAGTATCCAAACAGTGGCAAATAATCAAGTACCTAGCTAGAATGAAGGGAGAGCAAGAGGATGAATACATGTGGGCCAGCCCTTCAATTAAAATACATCTGACAGCTAGACTGAGACTGGAGAGGCTACTAAGCTGCTTGTTTTCATGTAGCTGGGAGCCATGAACTATACACAGATGGTACTTGACTTCAGCTGGGATGCAACATACATTTTCTAAGTGATATCTTATGCCAGAGACATTGCAAAGAGATTTCTTTTTCTATGTGGTGTGATCCAACACTCAAACATTCTAGAGAAGCAAGCGGCACAGTCGCTGTCGTGAAGGTCGGCGAGCATCCCTATAGAGCCACTGGTTTGCCTAATTAGTGCTGTGTGCCTCTATCTCTGTGTCCATCTGTATTCCTGCTTCTAGCTGCTGGTCTCTGTATTGCACTTGTGCAAAGGCAAATATTTATCCTCCTGTCCTATTGCCTTTTCTCCTCTCGCTGCTCCACTGAATATGTGGGACACGTGGTAAGAAAGTGTTCCACTATATCGGATTGCTTACATAGAGAAAGCGGTGTTCAGAGTCTATAAGCGGTAAATTCCCAGTCAGATTCTCTGAAAAATACTTCTTAAATTAAGAGCATTTTGCTTGTGTGTTTATCATTCACTGTATTCTCATATACTTCTTTTGGGATTTTTTTAATTGACCAAATAATGAAAGAAATACTGTGCTTAAAATCATCAGAAAGTTCTATTATGAGATTATAAAATGAATCATGCTTTATCATTTTCAAACTATTCTAGCTCAGTAAATCTGTGACATCTTAAAATGATCTAATAACATGAAGTCTTGTTTTTCCATGTTCAGTTGTTGTAATGGTAGTCTTAAGAGTGCAGTGTAATTTTATAGCTGAAATGTAATGAGCTAGATACACATATGGTATTTCCAGCTACTCATCATAATCTCTGACTGCACAGTAAACGTGAACATCTATGGCCAGCCTTGGATATTAAATCTGCAGGAGCCTAAATGAATGCTAAAGTAATTCCTTGACAAATGCTCTCTCACTGCAGTACTGTGGTATTCAAATCACTTATACATTAAGATCACTGTTAATTTACATAATCACTTTTGTTTCTTTTCTTTTGTGGCTCATTTTACTTTTCTATTCTTATTGTTTTGAAATTTCATGACCTTTCAAACTGGTATAAAGCCGAGCTCTGAAAAGACTCTGTGCTAAACCATCGATAACAGATAATTTTTCTCTGAGGTATATTAAAACATCCTCCCTTGCTTGAGATTTCCTTCTATTTGGCCACCATTAATTTATGAGCTTGATTATCAGGAACTGTTTATCACATCTTAATAAAATACATTGAAGCTCTCTGTGTAACTTCATTAAACGTGTACAGACCTTCTACTACTGTTTCCTTTAGATGGATGACTTACTAAGATCAGAATTTCTAGTACAGTTTCTTCCTTCTTAAATGCACCAAAATGCTCTTAACAGCTCTCCATATACAGTGAGCATTGTAGACATGCAGCATGATCTGACTATAAAAATCAAAGAACTTTAATGTCAGCAATTAGAACCACAATGTAAGTCTTCAAATAAAAATGGTTCAACAAAGCAGAGCCCCCCAGACATGCACAGGAGTAGTTTTTAATTAGGACTGCATGCTAGCGTACCAGGATGCCTTCCTTTGGAAAGAGGCACTGTTTGAACTCTCTGCTTCTGTATCTGAACCCAGCTGGAATCTACCTGTCAGCAGGTGTGGAAGGAGGGAGCACCTGCTTCATTAACATCATCCATGTCAAGTGGGATGACAAGGAGAAGAGGGGAAGCCAAACATACAGAGGCACAAACCCGACCAAACAACGCTCACAGAGACAACAGCAGGGAATAGCCCTGGTCAGCCAGGCTGATCGGTAAGGGTACGTGGAGCGGGAGGATGCTTGTTTCAGGAAGGTGAGCTGGATGTGGACCTTGTCAAAATGCGTCAGGGACCAAGCTGGACCAGCTGGTGAGTCAGGGACCATGGAGCTGGGGATCCGGTCAGGGGTGTCAGGCAGCCGGGGAGGCCGTGCCTGTACTCGGGGATCTGCAAGTGCGTGTGTGCTTGTGAGTGCAGAGAGTGTGTGCGTGTGTGCGCTTTCACTAGTGACCCTCAGCCCCGACAGCTGAAGGGGAGAAGGGAACTTGGCTGTCGGTACTTGTGTGAGTCCTATACGGAGGTGCTGTTGAAGTTGCTGCTGGTTGAGCAAAAAAGCAGCAGCCATGTTCACCGGCCGGGGACAGAGACACCGGACCCCTGGGCTGAGGTCCAGCGGCTGGGCAGGAGGATGCCCGGCCCCGGAGCTGTGGGCCGCAGCCCTTCTTGTAACAACATCCCTTCACGCTACCTAGGTCGCACAACCTGATACAAAGAATAGTCAGACGTGGTAATGTTAGAAATGTACTCCAGAAGAGACACTTTTTTAGAAAATCCACCAGCAATACCTTGCATATACGTTGCCCGAGGGGAAAAGCTGAATGGTACCACTTACGACAAGAACATTTTGTTTCGATTTACCAAACACTCAAGCCTCCTCCTGAACCCCCATCTATCTTCAACCCAGCTCCTGACAAGTAGAAAAGCTAGTAAGTTACCTTCGTTTCCTCCATCTCTTTTCTGTGAACATTTCATACAAGCGTCAATAAACTGTGCCCCAAGTAACCTCTCTCTCTGTAGAGAGAGGCTGCCCGAGTACAGTCATTTGGGAAATCTGTCCATGAATACCTCAGGGTTTAGATTATCCCAAGATTTACTTTTGCCGTAATGCAATGCTCGCTTGAATATGCTGACTCTTGAGTTGTTCTGCTGCTATCTGAAATTTCTGCAGATCGTACCACAGGGGGAGGAGGAGGAGGAAAGGAACAGAAGAAAGGGTCTCTCATGACCTATCTGGAGAGTGGTAAGGGTCATGGAGGGAACAGAAAGGAACTGTGGGCATGGAGGGGAGCAAGAGAGCCCACGTCCATGGGGAGAAGCCACAAGCACGAGGGCAAGAGAGAGGGATTCTTTACAGCTCTCCGACCAAAGCATGCTCCAAGGTAATCGGGAATATCAGTCAAGGCAGGCGTTTTTGTCCCAGCTAAATTTAAGTGAGGTTTGCCTGTTTATTTCACTAGATAGGCTAGTTTTGAACCAGAATGACCATGATTTTGGGGCTCTAATAAAGAGTATGATATAATAATAATTATTAATGTAATTATTAGCATACTAAATAACAAAATTATGGTTATTGTGGAATCTGAGGAGGTTGGCACTAGCCATGGAAAAGTTAGAAAGCTGCACTAACAGAAGCCCATTTCCATGAAGGAGTAATAAAAACCCTCTGACTAGAAATTGTATGATATAACTTACGGTCTTTGTAGCACATCATCTTTTTATTCCCACATCTCTGGCAAACTGCCACCTCTCTATATACATAATTTTGTATAATAACTATTACTTCAAGGAATTAATAACTATGTTGAAAATTCTTCTTTACTGTTTACCATGTTTCCCTGGCATGTGGTGGTGTTAATAGAACCCAGGGAGGCGGTGGACTCACCATCCCTGGAGGTGTTCAAAAAAACGTTTAGATGTGGCACTTCGAGACATGGTCTAGCGGGCGTGCTGGTGTTGGGTAGAAGGTTGGACTTGATGATCTTTGAGGTCTCTTCCAACCATAACGGTTCTATGATTCTATGATTCTAATAAGCCCTGTAACGCATGCAGCATTTTAAAATGGTTTATAGGAGAATGCTTTTCAAAGCCCCCAAGTACGATGCAAAAACTAATTTGCCTTTATGCGTACAGTTTCCAGCTGCTAAATTCTCATGGTATAGCCATGTGTCCCTGCAAACACACAACACATTAGATGCGTTATCCTTGATACCCGGGAGAGGTCACTGTCAGGTATTTCCATCAAATTAATTAGTTTTCCTTCATTTCTTTTAATTTTTGCCAGTAAAGCATGGGGTATGCCTTCAAGCGGTGGTAATTTTGTTCCTTATACTTCTAAAATCTGTTTTGAATAACCATGGATATTTTCTTTAAACATACTAAAGTCAAATCCTTTAAATGTTCTATTAAGATGCTGGCCTCAGTGATGATTTGCATAATTAACCACAGGTAAAATAAAATGGCTTTATTGTCTATGTCATGTTGGTTTTGGTCCCTTTCCTCTTGTTTTGTGAAATACAATATGTAGGAATGTCCAATCCAGTTTTGCCGTACCATTCACTATACCTTTGCCTTTTTAACGTCTAATACATAATTCTCCACCATGCAAAAATCTTAAGTTATTATATTCCAGTCTTTCGATGGCATCATATTTTGTTCATTTCTCTTCTATAATGACTATACATTGCAGAGATGGTTTCACTGAGTCATTTGCAACGATATAGGAGTCTTTTTCTCGAATAGGTAAAGATAATTTACTGCCATGGGATATGTAATATTCCTCTTGATACATCATTCTGTGTCATTTATTCACCCGGTTCACCGTGGCTAACTGAAATTCCTCAGCCTAATCTTACAGTAATGAGGGGCAGGTGATTTTGCATTGCATAAAAGCACTGCAGCCATATGGTCAACTTCTTTTTCTGTCTCTTCAATAAACATGCTACCAACTCCATTTCATACTCTGGAACCTGGCAGCACACCTACTATTGTTTTTGTCTTATTTTCTCTATTTATTTGCTCTCTCACAGACTGTTTTTAATCAACAGCAGCCGTATGCCTTCCAGGTTGTGATTACTTAGCTTCATGCGTAGTCCCCCGTGTGTTACATTATACAAGACTCTTTTCCAAGCCCAAACACATTTTAATCAACGAGCTCTTTCCTACCCACCGCGCCGCCGATGCTCTGAGAGACTCTAGCAGATTGCAGAAATACTACGGACCGTGCTTGGCATTTCTAATTCTGGAACGATAATTCAGCAACAATTTGGGTGCACATACTGCAACGCAGTCCGGGTTTACTATGACATTTCACAAGTGTGTCATTACGACGGCCG
>NW_009633387.1:0-883 GCF_000690535.1 Cariama cristata | reverse complement strand
GCAACCAAGCTACTTTTAAAAAAAAAAGAAGAAAGAGGAGAAAAATAATAATTAATAATTAAAAAAAAGCAACGGCTACAAGCTAGCAGGATCGGAAGGAATCGAACAGATGACTAGACTCCGGGCTGGGAGATGGGGAAAAAAAAAGAAGAAAAAAAAGAAAAATCATCTCAGCCGGCAAGAAAATTCTGTTCTAAGAAACATCACAAGCTCACTTCGGAGTAAAAAGGAGGAGAGGAAAGAAAAAAAAAAGAAAACCCCAAAAGCAATGAAAAAAAAGGAAAAAAAAAATAAATCAATCGCTCTTCCAAGTCTCCTCTACGGGGTCTCCGTGCTGCCACCGACCTGCTGGTCCTCTAAGGCCCCAAGCAGAGTCAGTAGGGAGAAAACCTCTGTTTTTCCGCTTTCAGTTTGTTAGCGACACATGGCACCGCTGGAGCGGAGGCACCCTTAGCAGCAGACACAACATTTAGAGCCAGGAGAGGGACAGGTTTCATGCCAAGCAGACTGGAGACACAAGGGGCAGTCGGAAGAGGGTTGGGGAGGCTGGCGGGTGCTTCGGAGCCCCCCGCGGTGGCGAGCGAGGGGGTGGTGGTGGAGGAGGAAGAAGAAGAAGGGGTGGAGGGTTGAGAGAGGTTGATGCTGAGGTGGTCAGGGATCGTGACGGAGGCTGCCTGGGAGGAGGGTTTAGCGCTTTCTAAACTGTAACAGAGGAGAAAAAAGGAACAAAAAAAAAAAAAGAAAAGAAAACAACAAAAAAAAAAATACGGGTGGGTGGAAGGGAACACCACAAAAAAAAAGAAGCACAGGACAAACAGCGTAAAATCGCACGAGTCGAGCTCGGGGAGAAAGGGAGGGAAAGGAGGGAGCGGCGTTGCGAGGG
>NW_009633386.1:0-6207 GCF_000690535.1 Cariama cristata | reverse complement strand
GTTTGCATTTTTGTACCAGAAAAATATTTTTTGCTTGTCGGTTTTTTAAATTCTGAACGCAGTCTCTTCTGCTGACACTTGCAGGGATGGTAACGCCTGGCAGAGGGAAGCTGGGGACAGAATATCCCAATCCACTGAAGTCAGGCTCTTCAGAGCTTCTCGTCCGAGACAATAATCTGCAGTAATTCTGAGAACAGGATGGTTGCCATTTGCATGTCACCAAACGAATAGAAAATAGTAAGATATACATGAAATGTTTATGCCATTATTTCCTTACTGTTTATTTCCAATGACTTACAGCTCGGAGGCTTTCCAGCAGCATGACAGAGTCCCCAGCTGGCCAGCATCGCTACGGAAGTGGAGCCTTAACTGAGAATTCCAGTTTCTGGGAAAGACACACACGACCTGGGAGGACTCTTAGGCAAAACGCTCTCTGCAGGCAATGTCAATCAGCCAGTGTCAACCAGAACCTAAATTTTTTGTTTATCTGAGGATACAGGCTGAACATTACAGGGAACACGATTCTCAACCTACCCAAGCAAGAGTCAGGAATAGCTCTCCAGAGATGTGTTAAATTATTCTAGAATAAGTCTTGTAATGTGACATTTGTGTAAGCCTTTGCAGTTAATTTTCTTGCTGAGTGGGAGGAGAATTAGTAGAGAGAGAAAAAAGACATTAGTTAAGTTATTGAGTCTTCTGTGTTGTCAAAAACTTAAGTATGCGTAACTCTCTAGATGGCTATACATCTTTACGTAGTCAACACAGATTTCTGTGTGGTTCTGCCTGATTTTTAATCAGCCATAGATTTATTATATACCTATGATTTCTGTCTCATAAAGCTGATCAATCATATGAACTGTTTTTTTAATTATCTTAAATAAAAACTGGTTTTTTAAAATTCAAATATAAAATCTGTGGTTTTACCCATCCATTACAGGCACCTCAGCAAAAGCTCTCCAGCTTCAAAGCAAACAAACTGACACGCCCCACCCCCCACCCCCATTTTCCAGAAACCTTCACCCTTCTTTAAACTTGTAAATGAATAAAAACTCTGGAATAAAATTAAGTTTTCTGGACATCATCTTCTGCCAAGGCAATGGTAAGGTAGGTTTCTCCCTCCAGGAACACCAGACATGTCACCACTGCACAGATAACATCCATCACAGACCTGCCAGGAAAACCCAGGCATGCCAGCTGGCCTGGGCTACTCTGTGTGCTTCCCACTTTTTACAAGGAATCTGCGCAAACCAGGACAGGAGGCCTTGCACTCGGCCAGGTGAGCAGATGGCAGAGTGGCCATGAGGGCGCAGGTGCCGCAGCGGCAGCGGGCGACACGGTGGGACAGGCTGCATTCCACCTGCCCACCTGCAAATCTGCGTCTGCTGAAAACGCCTGTGGCTGGTATTCCCTCCGCCGCCTCTGTATTCTCCCCACCTTCCCAATATCCTTACGTAGCCCTTGTCCGACCTTGGATCCTTGTCTGCGTTCCCCACACATGCAGACCCCCTTTGTCCCTAGTCCACTGGTCCCAGCGTAAGAAGTAACTGCCTTCTCCTTCTCCACTTCTCTCCCTTCTGCTCTTTCCTTTCCACTTGAGTCACCCCCTCATTTCTCTTTCCCACCAGATTCCCCCAGTTCTTCTTCCACTCCTCTCCCTCTCTCTCTTTGAGGCTCGGTATCTCCGTAAGGTACTTTCCTCAATCCTATTTTTATGCCTTGATGGACGTATCTTTATGGTTTGAAAGCTGCTGTATACTCAAGATGGACCTAAACACGTTACTCCTAACTACCATCCCCCAGCAAGCAGCCCGGATGATGGGCTGTACAGCAGAGACAGTCTGGTTTAGCTAAGCAGCAGCAATAACTGAAATAATTAAAATAAATCTGCCTTTGAAGCAAGCTAAGTCAATAGATGCTAACTCACCAAATCTAATAATTACATGCTTCCTCCTGTGAAACTTGGAATAAAAGGGTCTATTTCCAAGACACTGTATTGAAGCAAATCAACAAAGAGAAAAAGAGAATGCATGTTTCTGTGGGTGCACACATATAATATATCTATATTACTGAATATTTTTTGGTCCAAATAGCAGCACTTTTGAGGAAGCTGCAAAAATTTAATGCAGATGCATCTACATTAAAATTGCTGACATTTTTATAGAACAACACACATACAGCATAAATCACATTTACCAGCAATCCAGTGCTTAGGCATTTCTACTTTGCTTACTTTGGGAGCTTAATCAAATGAATGCTATCAACCTCTAACATCATAAATCATCCACTTTAAGAAGTAACGGGGGCTTAAAGTAGTATGACTGAATGAATTTCTAGTTAGCTCATGCTTCTCTGCATATTAATTTTAAGACTTGAATTCACTCCAAATGCCTATTAAAAAAAAAATCAAAGGGGATATATTTTTACTGTGTAGATGTCTGATAATAATGAGTTCTCATTTATTACAGCACTAAATATGTGATTCTCTCTGCTTTGCAGTTCAAGAGCACCCTGAAAAATTGCAGTGTTCAGAGAGACCATAAAAACGAGCCAGCTGTAGAAGGTGCCCCGCTGCAGCACTGTGTACAAAGGCTCCAACACCACCTTCAACCCATATGAAAATGGTGACCAGCCCAGATGTTATAGTCCAAGTTCTGCTAGTTCTAAAAGGGTGGGTTAGGAGTTACAACGGTGAGTAAAGCACCACAAGGTCCCAACTATTATTAGAGCAGCTGGTTGGCAAGTACAACCTCTCCCTCCCCGTGCTCTGTTTTAAACCAATCTGTTCCACAGCTCAGGGAACTTAACATGAGCTCTGCCATATGATTTCTTTTATGGAACACTTTCCCCTTCGTTTCAGGCTTCACGTCATGTCTATAGGGAACAGCATTTTAACTTCCATAAAGCACCTTTCTGCAGAGATGCGGTACACAGGAAGAGGACAAAGACCTAAATAATTTATTTTCCCTGTGTAGGAAGTTTAGTCAATCACGTCAGTACTTCCTGTCTTCTCGTATTTTAGCAAAGGCTGAACAGATTTTTTGACTACAGTTACTTGGCTGTAAACTTGCCATTACTACTTGAAATCTGTCTTCATCCGAACACCTGTGCTCCGCTGGCTCATTGCTAAACAGCACAAAACCCCCAGTGGGAAAGTGCCCACTGCCCTCCTGACTCTCCTTGTATGTACAAGTGCTGCAGTTACGCACAAAGGGCAGTACCCACCAAAAATGATGTGCAGCCTGCAAGGAACCACAGAAGCCGTAAGGCAGGAAAAGAAGGATGCCGTGATGAGTTTTTTAGAAAGTCTATATGGGGCCACTTTATTGTAATGTCTCTAAAATATATATAGCCACGGCTGTTGATATAAGCCTGCTCATGAAAATGTTAGATAAAATGACTCTTGAGAGGTTGCTAAAAGCAGTAACTTCTGTTAAAAACAAACAAACTGACTCACTTTCACATGGCATTATCTGTGGTGAAACAGAGAGATGCTGCTACATGATGGACAAAGACTGCGAATCCTAGGGACTGCTACCGACCCAGTCCCAGAACGGAACCCTGCGGGTCCAACGGCAGCACCTGGTGCTGCCCTGCGGTGGCACCAACCCAGCCTGGTCACGAGTACAGCAGTCACCCCTTTCTGGTTGCCCGTGGCCTACGTGTCCACGGAACCCTTCCTAGAAACCTCTGTGAAGACAATTTCTCACACAGTGCTGAATGTCCTCCTTACAAACTAGTCTTGAAATAGAAAAAAAAAAAATCCACATAACCTATTATTACTTTTACGTCTTATAACTGTGGTAGCCTGTCCAGGCATGCCAGACCGCATGGCAAGAGAGCAATTGTAGGGTACGAGTCCCTGACAAAATAATCCATGAAGAGCATCTGGATGCATAGCCTGCAGCCACAATGATTTGTCTTTGGCATTCTTACTTTCTTCTTTGTCATCGTATTCAATGCCTGCCAGAGTGTGCAGTAGCATTTAAGTCACTGAAATTACTTTACTAGAATGTATCTCTTGGAATTGCTTTAAAGATTATTTAATGTTTGTACAACACTTTGAATTTATAAGTAATATTATTGCTTCAATACCTTTCTTTCTCCTGGGGGATTCCATTGTTACAGTGAATTTTCGTAGATTTAGTGCTAGAATTGTGTGGCAGGCTAGTTTCTCCCATCTTTCTAGCAGGCCAGCAAGTCAGGAGTACACTAATAACCAATGCATACCATCTGGGATAACAGTCCTAAGTAAACCCTGCACAAAGGACTCTATGAATAATGTTACAGAACCTCCTGATCATAGAAATGCCTTCAACAGCGGCTGCAGGGAAGCAGAAGACAGATTCCCTTTGTAAGCTACATAAAGTAATAGCAGGTTTTTGTTGCCGCTTCAGTCAAGCCAACATACATTACCTTCTCTCAGAAAGTATGAAAGCAGCAAATTACCCCAAATGTGCACAGTTTTGTGCATCCAACAATGCAAGTCACAAAATCAATAACATACAAAAACAATTGCTCAGAGATGAACAATGAAATACATTACGCGTAAGCTAAGCAAGAATAATGCTCCCTTCAGGAAAGACGCATCAAAATCACAAAAGACAGCTTGCTATACAGATTGCAGAAAAGAAAAGTGACAGTCAGAAAATACTGAATTTTGATTTGTGGAAACAGACTCACAGGGAGAAAAAAATAGAAAAAAATCTTTCTACAGTAAAAACCCTCAAAAAAGGCAGACTTCCTAAGTGTACTTGGATGGTAAAATTTCAGTTTTCAAAAGGGTCCAGAGACCAGTTCTGTAAGAAAATCTAAGGCCTAAGGTAAAACCTGGAGGCTGTAACACAAGGCTACCGTATTCACATCTTTTCCTTTTTTAGCCCAGCTAAACAAACGGCAGCACTTGCAGAAGGCAGGGGCCACGCAGACCATGCCTGTAGAATGGTCCTTACGCTGCTTTACACAGATGGCGAACGCTGGCGAATCTGTAAGCAAAACTCAATTTCCCACTGAAATACCAAATGGGAATCTGAGTAGAAGTGCATAAATGCTTGCATGGCTCAGGACTAAATCATTTCTGCTCGGGGGGAGGGAGAAAAAGAAATTACTTTCCATGAAAACCCTAGTAGGTACTGAATTATGAACCTGCATGACAAAACCCACAAAGGCCCAAACCGAGTCCCACCAAGGTGCAGCCTGCCTAACTGCAGAGCGGCTTAATGCTGGCTGGTGCATGGAGAAGCCCCTACTTTGCTTCTCTTTCTCTTTGCACAATCTTCTCGCCAGATGTCACGGAGTCACATCTTAACGGTGGTCTCTGGCAAATTCCCGAGTTCAGAAAGGAAATAAGGTGAACACAGGCACAGAAATCAGGTCACTCGCTTTTCAGGTTCTCGGTCTTATCCAAGAGTCCTTAATTTCCAAATATTTCTATGACAGCGTGAGCATATTCTACTATTCTGAACTCCTCATTGAAACCAACATCATTTGTAATTTCACAGACTTCAGTAACTCACAAAGCACTGCAAGAGCTGAATCTATGTCTGAAATTTATCCAAACCATGCAGGATTTCCATTCCCTTCTGCTTCCTGAACTAATCTTAAGTGACAGTAAATATATCTAATGCTTTAAAAGCATTATTTTAAAACTTCACAGTCAAGATTCTCAAAAGCGTGCAACAAAGGTAGCGGTCTTCAATTTTAGATATTTTGCTCGAGCCTGTACTTCACGAGACTGAATCTCCGGGCGGTTCAGTGCCTCTCCCCTGAAAAGTCTGGCTTCTTCCAAGTGTCTTAAATTGAGTCCATAAAAGTCCTCAAGGCGAGTAACAATTATTTTCCAAAGCTACTTAAGGCGGCAATAGGATCATACTGCAAATCCAGTTCCAGAGGGCCAAATTTTGGCACATCATCTGTCAGTCATCCCACTCATTCAAGAAAAATCAATGTTATTCTGCATAAATCCAAGCTGCTGCTAAAATGGATGGTCCCACCTTCCCTCTTCTAGTCTCTGCTCCTTCCTACCAGTTTTTTACGACGGGGCCACCCTTCAGGCAGCCCTGTGACAAGCCAGAAGTGTTAAGCCACTGATCCAGCCGAAGACGGAGCTTTTCTCTTGGGCTGGAGAGACCAAACTCGTTTTCAGCCCGCTCATTTTGCAGGCCCAGCTGACGGCAGAGATGCACAAACGCTACCGCCATGAGAAGGCAA
>NW_009633385.1:0-793 GCF_000690535.1 Cariama cristata | reverse complement strand
GTTCAGGAACAGCCAAGATGCCATAGGGCTGTTTTCCCGCACTCCAGAGCACGACAAGGAGGACACAACTCCCTGCAGGGTGAACAATGGATGTTCAGCAAGATACTGTGCCTAGCTGGCCTCGCCAGGCCACCGGGGACTTGTTTGCAAAGTGCTGTCATATCACAGAACCACAGAATCACAGAACAGTTGGGGCTGGAAGGGACCTCTGGAGATCATCTAGTCCAACCCCTCTGCCAAAGTAGGTTCACCTAGAGTGGGTCATCATTACACATCCCTTTCGCAATGGCCTGCTTTGGCCCCAGACAGAGCTGCAGCATCAAAGCCAGACTCAAGGGAAGAAGCAGTCCTCCAAAGCTGTGCTGCTCAAAAGTAAGGCCCCTCCCTTCAAGACGGTCAGGACACCCCACTGGCAGAGAGGATGGCCCAGATGTCATTTATGTGGCTGTCATCGTGCTCTGCACAAGAGGCTACCTGCCCTGACAACTAAGCACCCAAAATCCCCATGATTCCAGCATAAAGGGGCCAAATTCTACCACTCAGAAACACACGCAGAGCCACAGACGAGGCTTCTCTCTGTATCATAAGCAAAGTTACACAGACGCCAAACCGTGCCACCCGTCGCACCAGCAAGCAGGGCTGGCAGGAAGAGATGCAGCCCTCCCGGGCAGGGCGTGATGCCGACTCCCACCTGCCTCAAGCCGGCGAGAAGCCCTGTTGCTCCCTGCACCGGCCGGGCACCTCGGACCGGAGCCCGTCCCTCTGCAGACCTCCCCGGGGCCGGCGGGCTCCT
>NW_009633384.1:0-676 GCF_000690535.1 Cariama cristata | reverse complement strand
CCCGGAGCCTCGCCCAAAGCCCCTCCAGAGACCGGGAAAGTTGGAGAAGTCTGTGTTAAGATGAGCAAAGGGAAATGAAGGTCCATGTACAGCTTTTACTCTCACAGCAAGGATACTGTGTGATGATCATCATTTGTTAGAGATTTGTCAGATTTTTCACAGTCCCTCTGTTTAATGCATCTACCCACAACCGACTGGCGTGGCTCTTCCAAGCTCTCCTCCACCGCAAACCGCTGTCTACAAAATTCGGTATTTCTGCCTTAAGGAGGGCATGCACGAATATGATACACTATTTTAACAATTTTAAGACACGTTGTCAACGCTGATTTCTGAGCTTTCAAGTGTGTAATGACTCAAACCAGAGCAGTACAAAGCAGTCGGAGCGCACAGCTCCGTGAAGCCAGGATAACGGTCGATCTGCATTGCTGCAGCAGGCGTGGGTCAGCGTGGTCTTCAGATGACCCCCAACCTGCAGCTTTGCAGGATTTTTGGAAAGGGGGCAGACGGAGCCTGGTCCCTGCGGCTGATGCCTCCTGGCACACGGGGCTCGCTCCTGCCCCAGGTCCCGCAGCTTCGGGCTCCGACACGTGGCCAAGCTGGAGGAGCGGCACAGAAATCCTCGGAGCATCATCAGCAAAGGGGCAGGAGAAATTACCCACCCACCAGTTTGCGAAGG
>NW_009633383.1:1371-2859 GCF_000690535.1 Cariama cristata | reverse complement strand
GCAGCAGAACGGGGCTTTCTCGGGTAAAAGGTGGCACAGAGTTGGGGAGCTGCCAATGTAGGGCGAGTTCGGCGGGTAACCTTTCACGTACCTGCAGCAGAGAGAAAATCCAGCAGCGTGAGGACGTGGGGAGAGCTTCCCACGTACACAACACGCAGACGCTGGGAAAACCATTTAATAGCAGCAGCCCAGGATTCAAGGACATCACCGGCAAATGCTTTGCAAAACTCTCCTGTAGCAGCTGGAAATTTTCCAAAATATCCATATTTAGGAATCATTTTCGCTACGCAAAGAGTCGTGAGATTGTAAATACGCGGTGCTGCCAGCGGGAGCGGGGAAGGCAGCCGACGGGACCACTGAGCACAGCCGACGGGAGACAGGGCAGCGAGCTCCAGGAGCGGAGGGCAAGGCTGAGCCAGATAAAGAAGCAAAAAAGCTCATGGTCCAGTTTTAGAGCTCGTTTTGGTGAACAGACATCTAAAAAAATCACTGTTTGTATTTTTGATGGAACTAGAAGCAGAAAGTTTCATTTAAAGAGCAGCTAAAAGCGGACATGAATTAAAAGCCAATTTGCGAGAGTCTGCAGATACTCGGTAAACTCCCCACGTCGCCGTGACAGCACGCCAACAGGTAACCAGTGAAGCAAGTGCTTGTCTGGCCGTCATAAACCAACAAGCAGCTTTAAAGCTGGAGTAACTACTTATTTTGTATTTTTAATGTATGTGCAATGGAGAATAGGGTCCTTTTCATGTTGGTGAGCGAAGTGACGGAACAACCTGCCCACCCCCAGCAGTGTCTGCCTCGGTGCAACCTCGCTGATACCCACAGGAGATGTCCCCAAGCAGCCCAAAAGGCTCACGGCCAAGCGGTGGTCGCCCCTGCTACAGACATTCGTGTGCTCGTCCAAAAGCCGAGAGGGGCTGAGCCTGAGCATCCCTCGGGCACCATCGAACGCCCGTCATTTAGAAAAGTCCCTGTCTCTCTGAAACGAGGGACGGCTCGAGCGAAGGCGGGTGACTCACTCCACAACCGCCGAGCCCTCCTCGTCCGACTGCGTCATCTCGTCTTCCGACTGGTCGCTGAGCAGGTCGCAGGGCAGCAGGGACGAGGTGTCGGCCAGCTCGAGGACGGGCGTGATGCTGGTTTTCCCGAGCCGTTCTCTGCCGGCAGCGCCAGCTTGCTGCTGTTAGCGGGGCGGCACTCCGTGTTTTGCAGGTCCATGGCTACTGTACCTGGACACGGCGGGGAAGGAAGCACAGCAAACATGCTATAAGGAGGTGAAGGGAGCTGCGTCAGCAAAGCATCGCGTCCTTGAGCCCTGCACGGGGATGAGGCGGAGCACGCAGGGCCGTGCATCGCGCCTGTTAAATAACAACCTGGATGAAGCTAAACTGTTCATGGGGCACAGGGAGTGTGGGCAAAGCACCCGTCAGCGACCTCCGTCTGGGCATTGCTGTGTGGAGCATCTCCCTGGGGGCACAGCTCCGC
>NW_009633383.1:817-1155 GCF_000690535.1 Cariama cristata | reverse complement strand
CAGGTGATGCCACCGTGCTTGCCCCCCGCCGGGACGCTGCCCTCCCCATGGATGCCCCTTCACCCCGGTGCTCCTCAAGCCCCCAGGGAGGGGCAGGTGGGCAGCCCCCACCGCAGCAAACGCCCTCATCCACCTCCCGCATCCCCCCCATCAGCTCCAGATCTCCACGCTGGACAAGCGAGACCTCCTCATCCTCTCCTCCAGCAGCTTCCAAAAATCAAACATATTTACAGAGCATTGACCGGGGCCACCAAGTCACCAGCAGAAACCCCCGCCGAGGCTCTCCTCCGAGTCTTGGCCAAACAGAGGTTTTCAGATGCTCAGGATCGCGGGGAGAT
>NW_009633383.1:0-805 GCF_000690535.1 Cariama cristata | reverse complement strand
CCAGGCGCGGGGCTGGCCGGGCACCGCTGCCCTGCCTGCGCTCTCATCATCTCTCCCTCTCGTTACTCTTTGCCAAAGGTCCCCCTGCGACCCAGCCGCGTAACGAGAACGCTGCCAAACGCTGTTCAGCAAAGTGCTTTGCAGCTTGCTGGGGGATAATCTATGCAAATTGCTGCTCATGAGTACAAACGCATAAATTATTTGCCTGAAATATAATCTGCTCGTGTAGCGCAGCCTCCCCAAAACTCGCTCTCCCCAGATACAAGCTGGAAGTAATGACTCATGGTATTTTTTTATTTGTGAAAATGCACCACTCGCTGCAGAGCAAACTGTGCTTTTTGTCGGGCTGTGAATCAAAAACATGATTTAGGATGCAGCCAACAGTATTTATTCTTCCAGCCAGGGCTTGGGGGATTTATGCAAATACCGTTAATGATAATGGACTTCACGAGTTTTTATAACGATGTCTGAGCTTGCTGAGAGCACCCAGGGTGCAAGGAGCAGTGCGTGTTTTACTGGTGAGGCGACTGGGACAGGGCCTGGAAACGGATTTCCAGTGGCTTCAGCAAAACCTGGGGGGGTGGGGGGCATGGCAAGGAGTTTGCAAAAAGCAAAACAAACCCAAACCCGGGGAAGGAGACGGAGCCCCTTTTTTCCCCCCTGCCCCGCCGCGGCCCCGCCGACTCACCCATGCTGGCGATGATGCTGTGCACCGGCAGGCGGGATGGGCCGTCGTAGGTGCCTCTCCCCGCAAAACCCTTCTTCTTCTGCTTCTCCTCCTGCTTGAAAATGAAGGCAGAGTTCT
>NW_009633382.1:1617-1871 GCF_000690535.1 Cariama cristata | reverse complement strand
AAGCTCTGCCAGCTCAAGAGGTAAACCCCTACTGGTAGTCATCGCCTACCCAGCCAGAGGAGGCCTAACGATGGTTTCCACTCAGCCGAAAGCTGTCACCAGGAGGAATGTGGTGACCCAGATGGAGCTGCCCCACAAACACGCAGCTGTTCAGGTCCCCAGCTGCAGAGAGTGCATGAGCCTAGTGCTGGTACCAGAGGGCAGCAGGGATAACGCCTGCATGCACTGCAACCAGGTGAATGATCTCCTTTGCC
>NW_009633382.1:573-1203 GCF_000690535.1 Cariama cristata | reverse complement strand
AGGTGGCCCGATGTGCCCACCAGACCCATCCCACAGGGAAATCTGCTGCCTCCCTGGGACCCGGGTAAGAGACGTCATCAGGAAACTCCCTGGTCTGGTCCAGCCCTCTGACTATTACCCACTGTTAGCCTTTCAGGTTGGCAGCGATGAGGTTGAGGAGAATAGTCTAAGGGCAGTCAAAAGGGACTTCAGGGCACTGGGGAGATTAGTTGAAGGATCAGGAGTGCAGGCACTGTTTTCCTCTATCCCTTCAGTAGCGGGGAAGAATACTAGAAGGAACAGGAAAACCAATCTTATTAACACGTGGCTCAGAGGCTGGTGCCACCGGTGGAATTTTGGCTTCTTTGATCATGGGGCGGTTTACACGGCACCAGGCCTGCTGATGACAGATGGAGTTCACCTGTCTCAAACAGGGAAAAGGATTCTAGCCCATGAGTTCACGGGGCTGACTGAGAGGGCTTTAAACTAGCTTCAAAGGGGGATGGGGATAAAACCCAGAATACTGCAGAGGAGCCTAGGGGCAGCAGGTCAGTCTCAAAGGGGAGACTGGTAGCCCAGCTGAAGTGCATCTACACCAATGCACGCAGCATGGGCAACAAACAGGAAGAGCTGGAAGCCGTGGTGCAGCAG
>NW_009633382.1:0-306 GCF_000690535.1 Cariama cristata | reverse complement strand
GAGTGAGGAAGCGTTCTACAGACGGCTAGCAGAAGTCTCTCGGTCGCAGGCCCTCGTTCTCGTGGGAGACTTCAATTTACCAGATATCTGCTGGAAATACAACACAGCAGAAAGGAAACAGTCCAAGAGGTTCCTGGAGTGTGTGGAAGATAACTTCCTCGTGCAACTGGTAAGTGAGCCTACTAGGGGAGGTGCCCTGCTAGACCTGCTCTTTACAAACAGAGAAGGACTGGTGAGAGATGTGGTGGTCGGAGGCCGTCTTGGGCTTA
This sequence comes from Cariama cristata, assembly GCF_000690535.1. Taxonomy (NCBI): domain Eukaryota; kingdom Metazoa; phylum Chordata; class Aves; order Cariamiformes; family Cariamidae; genus Cariama; species Cariama cristata. The sequence continues at coordinate 37 of NW_009633382.1, read as the reverse complement.
GTGACCAGAAAATGATAAAGTTTTCAATCCTTGGTAA
>NW_009633381.1:1369-1705 GCF_000690535.1 Cariama cristata | reverse complement strand
GAGCATTTCTTCTTTGATTACTGGGGCTTCATTCTGCTCCCTATCCCTGTCTTCCAGCTCAAGAGGCTAGGTACTCACAGAACAACTGGTCCCACTGTCAAGGGAGGCAAAGAAGGCATTAAGTACCTCAGCCTTTTCCTTATCCTTTATCACTACGCTTTCTCCCACATCCAATAAAGGATGGAGATTCTCCTTAGCCCTCCTTTTGTTGCTAATGTAATTATAGAAATATTTTTTGTTGTCTTCTACAGCAGTAGTCAGATTAAATTCTAGTTGGGCTTTGGCCCTTCTAATTTTCTCCCTGCATAACCTCATGACATCTTTGTAGTCCTACTG
>NW_009633381.1:756-1117 GCF_000690535.1 Cariama cristata | reverse complement strand
TCCCCCCCCACCTCTCCTTCCTTGCCTATTGCTTCTGGAGAGTTTATAGCCCACCATTGCAACAGTCCAGCTGTGTGAGTCATCCCACCATGTTTCCATGATGGCAACTATGTCATAGTTTTCCTGCTGCACAATGGCTTCCAGCTCCTCCTATTTGTTGCCCACACTGTGTGCATTGGTGTAGATACACTTCAGCTGGGCTACTGACCCCACCACCTTTTTGGGGGGACAAGCCCTAATTCCTGTGTGACCATTCTTGGGCGCTTCTGTGGTTTGAAAGACATCAATAACCCTTGCACCTTTGCTGCTGCATGGATCTCCATCCCCTGCCTCCACTGAAGTAGCAGATCAAAGGACCTTG
>NW_009633381.1:0-707 GCF_000690535.1 Cariama cristata | reverse complement strand
CCTTATCTCTAGCAAGCCTGGGTTTATCCCTTTCCCCCCTCAAATCTGGTTTCAAGTTGCTTCAATGAGCTCTGCTAACTCCTGTGCAAAGATTCTTTTCCTCCTTTGAGAAAGGTGTACCCCCATCTGTCACCAGCAGGCCTGGTGTCATGTAAACCAACCCATGATCAAAAAACCCAAAATTCTGCCGGTGACACCAGGCTTGGAGCCAGGTATTGATCTGCTGGGTCTCCCTGCTTCTTCCCTCATCATTCCCTGCAACTGGAAGGACAGAGAACACTGCTTGTGCTCCTGATCCCTTAACCGGTCATCCCAAGGCCCTGAAGTCTCTCCTGACTGCCTTCGGACTTCTTGTTGCAACTTCATTGCTGCCTGAAAAATCAATAATAGATAATAATCTGAGGGCTGTACCAGGGTAGGAAGCTTTCTCTTCACAGCTTTAACCTGGGCCCCAGGGAGGCAGCAGACTTCCCTAAGTGGGTTCGGTGTGCACACGGGGCCTCTGTTCCCTTCAGAAGGGAGTCTCCTGTGACAACGATCCGTCTGTTTTTCTTTATGGAAGCATTTTGACGCAGGGCCTAGGCCGACTTAACGTCGGCGACACCTCCATGCTAGATGAACCATCGCCCTCGTTGCTGTTCGGTTCCACCTGCAGAGCCTCTCACTGATTACCAAGGGCCCTGGGCAGGTGGGGCAGTCCCAGAGGA
>NW_009633380.1:382-607 GCF_000690535.1 Cariama cristata | reverse complement strand
CGGCCGGCGCACATTGTTCAAATTAGTGCCTAAATGAAAGGATATTGTTGGTTCCTGTTCGGAGATAATAACCTCGGTAGCAGAGGGAATTTCACCCATGCAGAGAGAATTTGCCGGGCTGTTCCTGCCAGGAGAGCCCCTCGCCGGGGTCCGTCTCACTGGGACGACGGCTGATGGGAACGGACCCGCCAGGAAGCAGGGATTTACCTTGGCATGCTGCTCTAA
>NW_009633380.1:0-269 GCF_000690535.1 Cariama cristata | reverse complement strand
GCGGCGGCTGCCGGCTGCCTGCCCACGCCATCCCTGCGGGAAAGTGCTCCCGTTCCCAAACACCCGTGGGATTTCGCTTTTCCCTCTTGCTTTCCGCCCCTCTGCCTTCTCTCACGGCTCGGGGGAATTGAACCCCCTCGCCCTGCCGCGGAAAAGGGAGGAAAAGGAGCCCAACCCTGGCATTCCACTGTTTCTATTCGTATTAAAAAGTAGAGGATTTCAAGCGTAAGGAAAACGTCCTTTTCAGGTCCAAAGGCGCCTTTTCTGCA
>NW_009633379.1:14319-15774 GCF_000690535.1 Cariama cristata | reverse complement strand
TGCATGGGCCGGCCACCAGCACAAATTCACGATGAAAGCACAGCAGGAAGGGTTCTGCCCCTGCCTTTAGTTCCTACACAAAGGAGAAATAAAGTTGCTATTTCTTTACCTAAATCTTTCCCTTTACACATCTGCCACTCGTGCCAGCATTCTTTTTTTTTAGGACATAGAATGAAAAGGGATTGTGAATAAGTTGTCAGCAGCACAAAACAATTCTCCAGAATAAGATGCAAAAATCATGGTCTCTCAAAGAGAAAACTAAGACCACCCAAAATAAAGATGTATGGAAAATGTTCATTTGTGTTTAAGGTAAAGTTTCCTTCCCTAGCAGGTTTACAGGCTGTGATATATGAGCAGCATGTAGGGAGATTTATGCATGTTCAAATCCTGCCTCTCTCATTCTCCCTTCATTGCTTTTGCAGCCTCAGAAGCAGCCCTCTAATGAACTGTAAGATGTGTGTTATCACACATAGCATCAGCCTATATCATGTTGGGAATCAGCACACAATTTATAGGAGGGCTTTAGGCTGCCACAGGCTCCACGATGGCCCAGCTGCGGTCAGTGCTGGATAACTGACGGGATGCAGGAGGTCGATCGATGCACCCAGCAGTGCAGGGGTCCTGGCCGGCTGCAGTCAGTAGGGATGGATGCCCTGTGCAGGAGCTCACACCGCCAGCAGCACAGAGCAGAAACGCCCCAGCGAGTGAGCAGGGCAGACCTCTCTTCACCACACAGTAGGACTGGCTGAAGCGTACAGCTCAGAGACTGCTGGGCTATGGAACCTGCGCCTGGGCAGCTCTTCTTAAGAATCACATTGTGCTAGATTACTTCTCTGCCTTAGCACCCGAAGTCACCGCAAGGTCTTGGCCCCAGATCACCTCTCACTACAAGTGAAAATATTTCTGTTTCTCTTGGGATGGACAAAGGAATGAGAAAAATAAAATACCCTGCCACTTATTTTGCATTTCGCTCAGCTGGCAAGACCTTAATCCCTGGGCATAAGGCTTCCTGGAAATGGGTGGATACAGATGGGAGCACCAGCATGCAGCTCTTGTCATTCATCACATACCTTGATGCTGCATTTCCTGCCCTCCCCTTCTCTGTGCAGGTCTCCTTTCTCCTTCCGCCAGCCATTTAAAGCTTATACATGGCAGGAGATGCTTGGCATTCGGGCACTCACTCACCTGTCTCAGAAGAGCTATTTTGTGGAACAACAGATGGACAGAGGTTGGCAAGCACAAAACAGAGGATCCGAGGAGACCTGGCACATGTTTCTCTGGTCTCTGCTCTTCCACAGTGGCCTTTAGCTTTAGTTATCATGAACAAAATCGGATATGACCAAAGTCCTCTCTTCACACCCACCAAAGCAGAAGTGTTAGCATCCTTCCCTCATGCACTGGTTCTAGACAATACCTTGCACATGTCCCAGTGCTGACTGCACTGGGCCAGTTTGC
>NW_009633379.1:8582-14288 GCF_000690535.1 Cariama cristata | reverse complement strand
TCCGCACTCTTTCTCCTTTGGGGTGGCTGTCATCCTGTGAAGCCCTGCCCGACCCAGGGCAGCCCAGACCCGAGCCTGGCACAGTGTCACCAAGGTATCTGAAGCTGTCCCTCTTCCTCTTGAGAGACTACTGCATAGCCAAAGAGCACTTGTGCTTTGGGAAGGAGTCGTGTGCTGCCTGTGACACAGGGCAATGACACACAAGGTCAGATGAACCTTAAGAAAGCTTAACACCTCTCGAGTGGAGGGGCTAACAAGATGCCTATCTAGTCAGAGTTCACCTCCAGCCTGCACCACCCCAGCTGCAGGTGCCAAGCTGAACCTGCACGGTGCAGGAGTGACCCGGCAGAACCCACCCAGCAGCAGCACTCAGGATCAGCTACTGCATAAAGTGATTCAATAGGCAACATATATAATTATTATTTATACAGTGTCAGAAGCGTGCATGCCGCTTTACAGATTAGTAAAAGGAAATGCCTTACCACTGTGGTTTGCAAGTGTAGAGATTCTGCAGTGGGAATCAGTACAAATTATTCACACAGTTGATACAGGAGAAAGTAGAAACACATGCTGTATCTGCAGCATACTGTACTGCCTCTAAAGTTATGTTACTTATCTCTAGGTACAGGTACAGAAGTGTTCTAAGCCATTGTTGCCTACAAATACATCTGTTAGTAAGCACCTACAAACACTCATCCCCGTGGTCGTTTGAGTTCAGCAGCAGTGTGGCCCTCCCCAAGCAGGACTGGAGCCAGTCCAGTGTCTCATAATGGTCAAGACAACTCTCACTGTTTGTACAAGGCAGAGGTGGTATTTCAGACTGGAAGCCAACAGCTAGCACAGAACTCCCAGGAACATCAGATATGCAATCCCAAACTGATAAAATATTCCAGAATAATTCCTGCAAATGTCAGTAGCTGATGGTGCGGAGTCTAATCCAGCCTGGCTGTTAATATCTGAGTGAAGCATTGGTCATTCTTATTCATTGTGATGTTCATTAGTACCTGGGGAATTCATTACTAAACACATACAGGTTACCTCCATTGTAGCTACTGGAAGAAACAGGCACTTCTGTCCTCAGTTATATATTTTACAGCTGTAATGACATCAGTAAAAGGCATTTTTGGATTGGATTTAAAACTGAAAAGTCAAGGCAAAGCTTAGGTGCCGCAGTTGTGAGCAACTGCCCCAAATACCTTCAGCAGAGCTGGATATTAAAACCTGTGAGCCTGTTTGGTCAGAGTAAAGTAATAAACCACTATGTTCAATCACATTGGAATGCAAGGGCTGCAGCAAGCGTGGTGATGCCTCTGTGCTGCCATGCCCTTTCCAATGGCTGCTTCATGCAAACTTTTCAGCAAAAAATCTGAAGGAAAAGTAAATTCTGATGCAGAGAATACACAAGACAATATTGCAAAGAGCAGCAACGACCAAAAACTAATCATCATGACACTCCAGCATGTATGACCGAAGAACAAGAGACCTGTTGCTGAGAGGCAAAGGGCAGCTGGGCTAAATTAGCTGAGCAAGTTTGAGTCTGGATAGTGTCATTAGGAGAAAAGCAGAACTATGCCATAAACTCTAATGAATGCATTAATGGATGGCTTGTGCCTCTCAAAAGGGGAAAAAACGGTTTAAATAAAGTTATTAACACAGCCCACCTGTGTTTGGCTCTTGGACTATGTTGTTTAAATAGCCCATTAACTCTTGGAGTAACTAATCTTGAAAGTGAATATAGCCTTTCTGAAGTAGACATTTAACTACATTCATATAATTCAATTAGATTGAGCATTCTTAGTCCAAAGCCAGTACTCTGTGCTTTCATCTCTAATAATGGTGCACAGAAAACTTGGTTAATATAGTGTTAAAAAAAAGAATTTGCATTTGTAATGGTAACCAAAAATAAATTGCTGGACTGAACCCTAAAATATAACATGTAATTTCAGTGGTGTGAGTTAGCATTATTATAATACAGAATTTTAAGGTTGTATTTAGTTCTAAAATCACTATTACAAGAGTGAGCGTAGTTTTACTGCTCTGCCTTAAACTCACAAGGGAAAATTAATGATTTTTAAAAAATTGGCAACGAGATAAAGCTTCTTTTCTGGGTGCCAGAGCTCACATCAGTTAACAAACAATACCCTGGACTGCTTCTGCTTGGCTTTCTTTTTTTGGGTGGCAGGGAGAAGGGCAGGGAGGTTTTTTTGGGGTGGGGGGGGTGGGGGGTGAGGAAGAAGAAAAACAAGTTCATCCAGTTAATAAATAGTTAAAGCAAATTCATTAGGAAACAGGAATTTTATAGATTTAGTTAAAGGTTTCTTCCTATTTATGTCACTGAGAAATGATAAAATTCCTTTTATCACTCTACAACTTGTTAATGTTTTACCCCAGGACCACTTCATCTGTAATAAACATCTTAACAAAATATGCATCCCTAGGGAGGAACCGTTAATTTCCTTAAGGCCTCACACATGTAATAGGTTTTTATTGCATGCAGGTGCTTTGTGAAATTGCATTGACTTGTAATAAACGTCCAGTAAAGAGCAGGTAGCACCTAAAAGGGGGAAGTGTTTGTGCACCTGTCTGAAGAGAGACTTAACACACCCTAATCCTCCACGGGCTTCTTCTCCACTGCACATGGATACATCACCAAGCCTCACCTTCTAGGGTGTCTGCTGCCTCTAATCACAGCAAGGTAAATGCTTGGATTTTTACAGTTGTGTTTAACCAGCTTAACAAATAAATGCTAGGTGAATTTAATATATATTCAAATATATTTATTGCTGCTTTGGCTAAAATTGCAGCATAAATTACAATCAAGTAAACACACTCTAAAGGATAGGGAAAAATAATGCATGGCAGATTTTCCTTTTCTTTTCTAGGAAGTTATCTGTGTAAGACTCTTCATGGAATTAATCTATTTTATTAATCTGTTTAGAATGAAGTATCAAGAAAGTTTTATATAATTCTTACCAGTAGTAACTACCTTAGATATTTCAGTGAGGATAGCTTTGCCTTAAGTGTTTAATTTTGAGAGATTTTTTTTTAAAGACATTTGAACAAAGATGTATCTATGATGTTCCATGGACACTTACTGAAAAGGGCTATTTTGCTCACAGTAATTAATGCAAATGAAAACTCTGCATTTCAAGAGAATCCCCATTTAGCAGCAGTATCGCATACAGGTATTGAAGCTTTTTGTCGTTCAAGCAATTGCTTTGCCAATTCTCCGTGTTCTGTGGGAACACTTGCAATACCTGTGAGCAAAGAACTGCACCCCCTCCTATCCCAGGGGAATGTGGTAGGTACGTCTAAAGGACAGCGTTCACAGAAAACCAGGGAGTTAATGCTCTGTGTCGCCGTTTGAGGCAATACTACAGTCTGTATCTTTGAGGAATTTGGCTACAAAGTCCAGAACTCACACAATTTGTCAGTAAAACTGCTGCATGTTTCCTCTTCCCCCCCCCTTTCTAAATACAGTTTCTCAGTGAAGGGATATCAAGGCAAAATTGCAGCTAGAAGCAAAATAAATGGTTCTGGATCTCAAGTAGTTCAGATTAGAAATCTTTGAGATAAGATTGGATTAAATGCCTTGGTCTGAAACTGCCTGGGCTTCATTCGCTACGGGGTACCCGAAGCAGCTCGCTAAGGGCAGTAATGCAGTCGCTTGACGCACCTCTCGGTGAAACATAGGGCAAACTTTTTCAGAAGTTCCTGTGATACTGAAAGTTTTTACCCAACTGCATAGAATAGCCTTTTGACCTTTAGCAGGACTATGATTAAAACACCTCAGATGCTTTTTCATTTCAAATTTGGGCATTTTTGAAAACTGTAACCATATGCAGATTGAGAACTTAAATGTTTTGACTAGCCCAGGCAAAAGGACACACACTTCATAGTCCAAAGCATCACCTGATATATTTATTAACGATGGAAGCATTTAAGCTCAGCAAAAGTCTGTAAGAATCTGAGAAGTATTTTAGGTGTGTATTTAATTTTTAAAAATACTTACTTTTCACCAACGCCTTCCTGAACTGGGTACATAATGTAAAAACTCAGCTGTGATGTTAATGCACTCAAGAATGACAACAAATGAATATACTAAAATGAATCCTGACTTCTTGAAGGGAAAAGGTAAATTTAGTCATTACTGAGTTAAGAAAACTATTCCTATCAAAGTGAGTGAAAGAGACAAATTTAGAGTCCTATGAGAAAAAATAGTAGGAAAAAAGTGAACAAAAAATTTGAGAGCAAAGACTAAACTGGTGAATTCTAAAGAAATATCTCCCTGAATTTAAAAGGCCGAGAAAAAAGAAACAATAAGTAACCTCACACCTGAGCTAAGATGGCAAAGAAATAAATAGCGCTGCAAAAATCAGGAAAGCATTTAAACACATAAGTCACTCGTACGCAGCCCCATTAAGCCCGAAGGGGCTCTGCACACACAGAGGGCTCTGCTAGAGCCAGGCCCTCAGCTCTGACCCCTGCGAAACACCACATGCCCAAGGAGGCTGATGAATTATACACACAGCATCTACGAGGGCTCATTAGAAAATATTGCACTGGGCTACAGAGGCGGGAAGAGGTGCTGGCATGCAGGGGGTGTTGTGGGAGAGCAGACAGGGGGATGCTGCAGGGATGCTGAGAGGCTTTGGGGGTCTCCTGCAGGAGGTGATGCTGGGGATGGGCCCATGGGAAGGAGCATGAGGGCTGTTCCCTCCACACCCCTACACATGCAGGGCACCACTCCCATCCTGCCCAGGCCAGTGCTGCTCCATCTCTCAGGCCCAGCCAGGCCAAGTGGAGAGAGCCAACAAGAGGCAGCTTTTGGGGGATTTTAGCCAGGAAAACCTGCTGGTGTTGGTGATGGGGCTGGGGAAGGAGCAGCTGAGATGTACATTCGTGTGCCAGCGGTCTCAGTCCATTGCAGGAGAGGATGGGTGGCAGGAGTTGCATGATGGTGCAGGGGGTGCTGGGGGGGGACCCTGCTGTCCCCAACCTGGATGGGAGAGGGGTGAGAATGGCTCCCAGGACCACAGTCATAATCAGTGGGTGTTAGGTCCAGGCACACCGAGAGACAGTGACACGGACAGGGACCCCTGTCCCCCAATCCCCCTCAGGCAGGAGCTAGAGGACAGTGTGGCGAGTGGCAGAGCTGACCACCCTCCTCTTCCTCACATGCTTTGAGCAAGCCCTGCTTAGCTTGAACTGTGTCCTGTGCTGAGGCCTGGCGTGGTATGCTGAACCACAAATGGGCCTGTAGGGCTTAATGAGAAAAGGAAAAAAAGCTTATACTTGTCAGTAGGCAGCATTTGAGCAATTTTTCCCCCAAAATGGCCATACGAGCATGGTATGGCCATTCCTTCCACTCAAGCAGCTCCTGGACGTGTCCCCAGGTTGTGCCGTGCCAGGGGCTGGGCTGCCCACGGGCACAGGACAAGCATCCCCAGCAGGCACTGTGCACGCCCTGGCGTGGGACACCGGCGCCTGTCCTGCAGGGAAACCCTCCATCACGTGGAGCCCCAGCGAGAGGAGCGGGCAGCTGGCACCCGAGAGCCGCTCTCCAGGAGCACCACGCGACGCAGGCAGGAGTGCCAGCACGGCCAGCCCCTCAGAAAACCTGGCCAAGACGCAGGGTTGTGTGGGTGGAAATGAGGAGCTGCCACCACAAGCAATTTTCCGTGAATTCTGGTCAGAAAGACCTCC
>NW_009633379.1:4481-8544 GCF_000690535.1 Cariama cristata | reverse complement strand
TCATACCAGACCGCTGGCACTGGCAGAGGTCGTGGCTGTCACGGAGCAAAGCGACGCTGCCGGCCCCAGCCCAGCTCCGTGCAGGGGTCAGCGGTGGCGGCTGTGCCGTGCAGGATGGGGCCGAGAGCGGCAACTCACGTTTCCTGCGGCTCTGACCAAGCTGCTTTTTAGAGGGGTCAAATAGTAAGAACGATCATCTTCAAAGAGAGGGGATTTATAGATGCTGCCAGGTCCCAGGCTTTGCCCATCAGAGCTCTATGCAGACGAGTTGCGATTTTTGAATCCCGGTGCCTGCCATTTCAAATATTCCCTCAGAAAATCTTGACGTAGCATCTTGATTTTTCAAAGAAAAACAAACAAAAACCAAACACAAAAAGAAAGTCAGCCCCCTCAGTACTAAGGAAAAAATAGAGACAGGAGTCAGAGGCAAATGTAATTAGGAAACATATGAGAAGATTCAAAAAAGTTCAAAAGAATATGAGAAAGGAAATGTATAAAAAGTAAATAAAACACATTGTTTAAAAATGTTTCATATTAGACTTCCCCTATAAACATTTTACTTTTTATTTTATAGATTTCATGCTATTCTAATCAACTTTATTTTTGTAACTTCACAACTGAGACTGCAAACCTTACAGCCTGTTTTCACATTTCTGGTGTGTCCTGTCAGTCTTTTATATCTCTCTAGATGGGGGGAAAATAAAGTCAATGAAGTGAGCCAAAAAATTCTAATTTCAGAACTTTTATAGAAATTTCTCCTGAAGAAACTCAGGCACGGCATCATGGAAAGATCATAAAGGTTTGGTGAAAACAGTTCCAACTCCCAGACAAATCAAAGACTAAATAGTTTACTATTGCTTATGAAGAGTATGTAAACTTGTAAAGGATATTAATGAAGGTGTAAACTCTTACTGAGGAACAACAAATCTTTGCTGTAGAGGACCGGGGTATTAAAATAAAGCAAACACAACACCTCATCTGCCATCCCTTAAACTGCACCAGACCATTGGAATTAGAGAAGCCAGGTAATCTAAAAAAAACAATTTAGAGATGCAAGGCTTTTGCTGGCCTGCAGTCATCTGGATGAAGGTCCCATCTCCTCTTTACAATCAAAGAGTTAACTCTGATGTCCCAGCACACAAATAAGTAAATGTGGGATAATTAGGAAACAAATTCTGCAAACATCTTGAAAGGGGCTGGGGACCTTTGATCTTTATAGAAAAGAAAACATTACAATACAGTCTAGCTTTTGGGGTCTGCACACATTTTATACCAAGACAGAGGATGGTATCTTTCTTAAAAATCAAGTAACACCTAATTCCATCATACCCTAATTATCTTAACTGATTTCATATGTCTAAAGGTATTTCACCAAAAGATTAGAGTAGAAAGAGGGACTGACAAAATAATTAAATATGCAATTTGCCAAGCTTGGGCAATATGGCTTTGAAATCACCTTTTCAGGAAGTTTTACAGCTTGTTCATTGACATATATATTGCAGCCTTCAGATTCTTATTTAAGCTCTTTTGATTACTTTAATGGATTAATACCCGAGTACCATCAATGTAAAGTCTAATACTCAAGCCTGTTTCTAATTTGCCAAAAGTTGCACTAGTTTCCTTTTGGTGTTACGATAAGAAAAAAATAATCCGTACCTTGATACATATATAATTTTTTTAAAGTCATGAAATTCCTTCTTCCAAAATAGTTCAGTGAATACAGAAATAGGCCTGCATTTAGTGTCCTTTTTGGTTACATGAAATGCTTTCATGTTTTCTAAGATTTTGGTAACCTAACCAACACACATACAGCCATCAACAACATGTGGGGTGGTATGTTTTACCAGAGAGTGCAGAATTGCCACTTTAATCCTTTCAGATTCATTTTGGGCAAAAAACATGTAATGAATTCACGTCTGGAGCCTTCACCACCGCACCATTTTAGGGGGCATGCAAACCAGAGCTGGCATGGCAGCACCTGCCCTGGTGTCCCCAGATGAGTTGTCCGGCTCCGGCAGAATCACCTGCTCTCCCTTCCTGCTCCCAGGATGTTCTCGCCTCCGGAGCCACCACAGCCACCTGGGCAGCTCTAACTGCACATCCATGGCATGGGCAACACCAAGGCGGGAAGACAGCCTTACCACTTTTCCAGGTATGTCTTTCAGCCAGACACAGGGAAGACATTTCTATACTCACAGCAATAATAATATTCCTGCTTCTCTCTCCTACTCTGCATCTTTAATGACGCAAAGTTTGCAGGAAAACTTTCCCACCTAAAATCTGTGACCCGCTAATGGAAACCATGAAAACAACCACGAGAGGTCAAAGCAAGAGTTGTCCGACCCAGACCCTCTGACACTGGCCAGGAGCAAATGCCCAAAGCAGAGCGGTGCATCCCATGGATGGTCCTCTGACACTCCCATGGTCAAGGATTTTCCCGAGACACGGGTGGTTTCTGTGTCTAGCAGCCCTCCGTGAACTTCTTCCCTCCCAGCTTTCATCACAACCCGTGGTAACGCATTTCACAGTATAATGACACGCTGTGTGAAGAACCACCTTCCTCGGCTTGTTTTGCACAGCACAACATAGAAATGGCTAACTTGTACTATATATAAACACATATGCACACAGCTCATCTAGCTTCTTGTTATTTAAAGAGCCAGGTGTGGCTCCTTCACCCAGGTGAAATACAGGAGGAACACTACTAAAGTTAAAGACACTTAAAAAAAATAAAATTAGTATACACATCTGAAGAGCTAAATGATTTAGCCATCACTACTCAAATGCAATTCAAGCATGAACCAAACAAACTATCGTGTAGCAGGGAAGAGGCAGCCACCTTCTCAAACAGGTTAAGCAGCAAAGCTTGCTTTACCTTACCTAATGCACCTACCAAGGTTTCTTGCTCTGCCCTATGTAGACACAACCAACCATCCAAAATCCCTTGGGAAACAAGCTTCCTCCTTCTAACACTGGTTTGACAAAGCTTCCCAGGCTACTCCGTTACTGGCCACACACACTGCAAGCATTTGTACGGCTAGGGCCCACGGAACCAGGGCTAACCTGGCTTCTGCTCCAGCAGCATGCACCATCTCTCCAGTTCCAGTTTTGTGAAGCCAAAAGGGAAGACAAGCTTTAAATACTTAAATAGAAAAGAAATTCAAGTTTAGAAATGCACAAGACTGTGGATACCAGAAAGGGAAAAGGTCTTCAGCCATTTCTCCAGAAGCCAACACACATTCTTTAATAGAGAACAGTTTTTCTTGAGATTTAACAAAACAATCTGACCCAAACCAGCATGGCCTTTGCCTCTTCCTGAGGAATTCCAGCCTAATTATAAACTTCCTTTGAAAGATGAAAAAATATAGCTGATACTCACAGTTTGAAAGAAGATGCAGTCAGCAGCAACTCGAACACAACCATTCTGCAAATGGCTGCTAATTGGCTCCACACCTGGAAGAGATGATGAGGAAGGCCTCCCCGGCCCTCCTCTCAGAGGGGAGCTCTTTGCCAGGTCCCTCCTTTTATCGTCGGTTGGAGAGCCTGGCTTTGCAGGCTTGCACCTGGTTAACTTTCTTTGCGTGTGGTCACCCTGGCTTCAGTGGGGCTCCTGGGTGTGTTCTGTGTCAGTGCCCTTTATTCTCCTCCATAAACAGACCCAGCTCTAGATCGTTGGGGTTGTTTTCCTACTGACTTTTTTTTTTTAGGTTTATTATTTCTCTGTTACGTATTATCATTTGAAGCCATCAGAAATGACCCAGGATAGAGAAAAGCTGCAAACATGTGTGCAATGTTCTTGGTTAGAACGGCTGTCTGTGGGTTCCTTGAAGGTCTCAGAGCAGGGGATGGAGAAATGCTGGTGGACTCCAGGCTTTGCTGCCCACGGGATGCTGCTCTCCCCGCTGACGAAGCAGCGGGTCCCCAGGGTAAGCGCCGATCTGACTTCTCCCCTTCCAGGGCAGAGGAGTGGGCAGAGCTGGGGCACCTCGCCCGAGGGCTTCTGCCAGGAGTTGTCCTCCCACCCCGGCTGCGTGCTGCCGGGAGGAAACTGGCTGAGCCCACA
>NW_009633379.1:653-4298 GCF_000690535.1 Cariama cristata | reverse complement strand
CACCGGCGGCACTGGGGAAGGTGCAGAGGGCTGGGAAAGCAGGAAAAGAACACTGCTGCTTTGATGCCGAGACATAGTTCAGGGCCTGTTTGTTTATTAGTGTCCATAAAGTTTCTCCAAGTGACACACGTTAGGATTAAAAATATAGGTAATGTCAGAAATGTTCCCTGGAAGCCACAGTTCAGCAGATGCCTTTAAAAATAACTAATTGAACCACAACAGAGAGACACCAAACTGACCCAATCCTTTCCATCTTTAAAATCATGTACGTACACTATATTTCAGGGTCAATTTATCGCAACATGCCCCTTCCTCACTGGTGCATAGCAAAAGGGAGTGCACAGATGTATTTATAGCAGTCACTGCTTATCAGATGGTATAAATATGTCTGTGCTAAAATAAATCAAGACATGGATGTGAAGCTCAGTGACCCATAGCGAGAAGGAAGTGTTGATGAGCATCTGGACGGCGGAGTCTCTCCTGCGGGCACGGGGCAGGCTGCCCGCCCTCCGCGCAGAGGCGAGTTCCCCCGTGGTGAGGTTTGCTGAACCCAGGGCACTTCAGCGGGGATTGGCCTTTTTGTTTTCTTTCATACTTGCACCAAGGAGCAGATGGAGAGGATTAAAAGGGGCCTTCTCTGTATTCTTTTTCTGATCATTCCTCTGTAGCTGTTTACCTAATTGCATTTTGGATATAACGAAGCTCTCCAAGAGAAGGGTTTGTCTCAGCTTATCCTAGTCAGGTCTTGGACCTGCCTCCTGTGATATTAGTGGTAAGGCACTGTTAAGGCATGTCATGCTCCTCTGCTGAGCTATAGAAATAACGAACGGTTTTCCTAAACTTTTAGCTGTTACCAATTTACTCTAATCTCATTAGCACTGTTGTCCAAATTCTAAACAGCCCTGCAGCTGAAAAACCCCAAGGAAACTTCCAGATAGTCCGGGATTAGGAAAAAAAAAACAACAAAGTGCATTCCCCATTAGCCATTTCTTTTAGAATAGCGTCTAGTGCATCCCCAGATAGAGAAATAGGCTCAGAGTGAGGTAGCGCACAGGGGAGGTGCAGGGAGACTTTTGATTCAGGGTCATTTCTTGCTCACTGGTGCATCTTGTGTCTCCTGCAGCCTTGGGAAACAGCTGAGATTTAAGGTTTGCCAAACTGAGAATAAAAATATATTGATGAGAAAATTGGTTTAACTTTCAAACAGCAAAACATACTAATTCACGAATCAGCAGAAGTCTTGAGACAGAGCTGCTGGCAGTGATGCACAAAGTATTCACAAAAGAATTACAGAAACTGGCTTGTTAAGGAGACTACTTAGCAAGCAAAAATGCCAGCAAACGCTACCAAGACAGAGCTCCTGTGTTTCCTTATGGGGACCATTTAAGATAATGCCCACTCCTGTGCCTGGACAGTTAGGGCCTTCTAAGAATAAACTGATTAAAGAACATTTTGCAACCTATAAACCTGGTGCAGTTTAAAAGAAGTCTTTTAACCTTGGAGGTCTTATTTTCCTTAATAAGAAGTTGGGAAACCCCTTGCTTTCCCCAGTTTGATCAGCTCATTAACGGACTGACAATATCTGAGGAGCTGCTGATACTCAATGCTTTAATAATAACATCTGCTGACTTCCTCAGGGGCCTTTTCAGAAGAAATTAGGTACAGGTTTGCATGCCAAAGAAAGCAGGGATGTCATGAATCTGCATCCAGCTGGGAAAAGCAGACAGGCTGCAGAATCGCTGCTGCCACATCGTCACCGCCCAAGCAAACCCTGGCTGGAGGAGGCTGGAGGTTTTGTTCCCGTCTCCCTCCCCTTTTACGAAGAGCATAAACCCGGACTGCCGTGCCTGCTCCACGGGCCCCCCGCCCCGAGCATCGCCCTGTGCGAGACCGAGGGGGTGGGGTGTTAAACGAAAGGGCTGGTAACTGCTGTGGGACTTTTTTAATCTAGTTTCCTATGAAAACAAGGTTCCTGTGATCCCTGTATGCTTGTCTGTCTGCCTGTCCTGCCCAATAACTTTGAACTCTTTTCTTTACTGATTTAAACCAGATTTCACAAAGAGGTAGAAGTCTCAAGGATAATTAAGTTCCTAAAAGTTTCATATAAGTAGGCATTTGGGCAGAAAAAGGAATTTAGAGTTAGAGGAGGCGAAAAGTTTGCATTAAGGGCTTCGAGTCCATTGACTGGCTTCTGCCGACTGCAACAGGTCACTGCCAGGAGACTGTGGGAAAAGTTTTAGGTGTAGGTGGGAAAAGCAGAAAATCTTTCTATTGTTCAGATAAAAGTCTGTCGCAGGAAACCCCCTCTGTTATCTCCAGTGCTTGTGAAACAAACTGATTCTCATATATCCCTGAAGTTTGTACTTCTTGGTGTTTGCTGGCAGCGTGGCCCAGTTCATGCACACAATGGATTTTCCCCAGTCAGCAGCAAACTCGTTAGTCACTATAAAATAAAAAAGTGCATGCTCTGGAGCCCATTTGCTGCTTCCCTTGTTCATCGCAATTTGACGTGGCTCAGCCCTGCTGCGGGCAGGGCACTTTGCAGCAGCATCCCACCGTGAGGGATGCCGTCGGGCAGCCATGCCACCACGCTGTGCAGCGCTGGCTGCCAGCCCGGGGCTGCCTCCAGCTCCCGTCCTTCCCGAAGCCTGCCCGGTGCCGTTGTTAGAGGGAGGTGGGGGTTACGGTGCCCTGCATTACTGTCCCATGGGGTTACTGTGCCATGGGATACCACGATGTGGGTTGTGTGCCGTGTGGGCGCAGGCAAATCAGGCTATTTGTGATCTGGGTGTGGAGGGGGATTTTGTGCATGGGGCTTTTTATACAGGTGAGAAAATTGTTTTTCCGGAAATGAGTCTAATTTAGCAGCAAGTGTCGGTATGCTGTTATGAGGTCCTTACACAGTGCATCCTGCCGTAGCATTTATGCTACATCCCGTGCCTGGACCACCGCCACCATCCCTGGTGCGGGGCTGGGCAGGCAGCTTGGGAGACGGGCTGGCCCTGTTGCAGTTACTGTCCCCGTTCCTTCCCCGTGCTCACCTCATGCCCTCTGCTTTTTGCCTAATGCATCCCGACCAAGCCCTCAGGTGCTCCTGCAGGACACACTATAGGGAATAGCAATAATTGGCTTCTTGCCTAGTTTTTGAAGAACGACTGTGTTCAGACACTCCTGCTGGGAGCATTTCCCTGCCAGGGAAATGACCTGAAATGACCTCACGGCACATCGGCTTCTCAGGCTCCCTGTTTTCTTGACGCTTCGGTGACTCTGTAGGCAGCTTCCCCCAGCTTCCAGCAAACCCAAACCCCAAACCTTTGCCATGACCATGGGAACAGCCCACTGGCGTGCTCCCAGAGGAAGGGAGGGACATGTTGTCGGGCACTGCTGCGCTCCCCTCCCCGCAGAGGCTCAGCTTTACCTCTGCTGCTCCCAACAACTGTTTAGCAAAGACTTAGTGACAGAGACTACACGACCCTCCTGGGCCTTGCCTGTTTCCCCTCTAGGAAGTTTTCTTAATATCCAGTATGAATTGTCCTCGTTACCATCTAAAACCGGCACTTTTGGTTCTCTCTGTCAAAGGAAAGGAGACCCATGGGGGTCGTGTGTCCATCACTGAGCAAGCGTGTCCCTCCCTGGCCTCTTCTG
>NW_009633379.1:0-577 GCF_000690535.1 Cariama cristata | reverse complement strand
CACCACCCCGCCACAAAACCACCCGAACCTGGCCTAAGCTGACACAAGCCTGCTCTTGAAAACTATCTGGTAAAACTCTTTAAAGTTGAAAATAAGACTTTTTTTCTTTGCCCAGCTGATAGCGCAGTTTAATTTGGTCAAAAAACTGTTCTGGGCAATTAGCATCTTTATTGTTCCACATCAGATTAAATTATAAAAGTATAAACTAAAAGCAAACCAGTGGGCAGACTCACCTGTTGGACATAGGTGTGAAAACTCTCCTAAGAGAAGAGCACAGCCTCCTCCTGCCGCCAGCCAGGGAGCTCTGCCACCTCGAGAGCACCAGGACCTGGGGCAAAGTCCTCTCCCTCTCTCCCCTCCCTCCTCCATTTTCCAAACGGCTGGAGAAACGATCAGTTTGCTAATTTTTTCAGTGATAACCAACAGTGAAATTCTGCTTATGATTTAACATATTTTCTTTTTTTTTAATATCCCCTAAACTAAAAATTCAGGAACAAAATGTACCAGTGAAAATGTTTCACTGGGACATGAGGCTGGGGGGCGGAGGGGGGGCGGCTCTCCCGTGGGGGTCTGCTGA
>NW_009633378.1:68850-70098 GCF_000690535.1 Cariama cristata | reverse complement strand
CCTCTCCTCTCCTCTCCTCTTCTTTTTTTTCACCATCTGCCTACTGGGCAGTTGTTACTGTCCCGTCAGATTCGGTGACATCTCCTGCAGCAGACCGTACGGCAGGTCAGAGGAAGGGTTTCCAGCAAGTCCTTTTTGGGTTCAGAAGGAGTGCTCTTGCATGGGATCATCTGTGAGAGGCACCAGCTCAGCCGAGGGCAGGAGACTCAGCTGGTGACAGCCAGCATGTCCCCAACACCATGCAGCCCAAATACCAGTGAAAAATTGCCTGGAAGACAGGCAATCGCTTCTGACACAGTGCCAGGGATGTGGGACGTGGAGTGCCCCGTGAGAGCGTAACCACATCGGGGAATGGGTCAGGCCAGAGGAGCAACTGCAGAAGAGAAAGGGTGGAACATGTGATCTTTGGCAGGGGAAAAATATGCAGTTCATGTAATGGCCCTACAATGTAGAATGTTTAGAAACATGAAACCAACAGAGCCAGTAGGTTTTTTTAATTGGGAGTGTAGAGTTTTATTATTTAAAAGGTTTTATAAAGGAGTTTTAAATAGACCATGGAATTGCTATAGCAGGATTTTTTTTTGTTGGAAATTACTCAGCCATTTGGTTTCTATTTTTGCAAAAAGCACAAGCTTTTTGAACAATCATTTGATGTGCTTGTTGATGCATCACAAAAAGGAGATATGCTTTGAATTCTCCTTAAAAACCCCATGTAAACACAAGGCTTGTGTATAATTGCAACAAAATACCATCTCCTTATTGAGTGCTTTCACATGTAATTTCCTCTCTGACTACTGCATGTAAACACACTTATTGTATTTGGGAAACTCCCAAATCTCAGGCACAATCAAGATCAATAGCTCAGCAAAGGCAAATTATAATTTAAAATGTCCATGTTTTACAACACGATGCCTAGATGGTAACAGAGGGAGAATGAAAGGGACATTTTAACATAGAAGGGTGGTTGGATGGTGCCATTTTCCACTCCTTTGTCTCACAGGTTCACACTGCACACACCAGCAGCATCCTCCACACCCAGGGACCACTGGTCCACAGGCTGTAGGACAGACAACCAGGCACAGGAGTGTAATTTCAGACAGAAAGGGGCATTTGCATCTCTGTCCCCTAAATTTCTCTTTCTTTTTGCAAAGAAAAGACAATGTCTTCTACCCCTTGGGATAGTGTTCATTTTTCTTGCATTTTTTTGTTTCCCTAAAGTGGTGGGAGACTGTAACAGGTTAGACCTCA
>NW_009633378.1:59765-68819 GCF_000690535.1 Cariama cristata | reverse complement strand
CCTGCGGTTCGCCAGCCACACCATGCTGGATCCTGACCCTGCACTGCCATCACCGCCCCAGAATGAGCTGAAGGAAAGGGCTTCCTGGGAGACTGTATTAGGAACGCCATAAAGAAATAAGCAACAGCACCAAGACGTTACGCAAGTGAGAAGAAACAGCAACTAGTGTAAAATTCAACATGACGAAAGACTGTCAGAAAATTATTAACTACCACTGAAATAAATGGATTGTTTTGTTTCCCATTTTGTGCATAGGATCAATCGCTGTGTACTTCCCTTTTGCTTCTCCCTGGAAACCAGCCAAAATGCTGTACGCATTTTCCATTTCTTGATCTTCAGTGTCCCCATGGAGACTTGCAAGGTCTTTTTAGTTTAGCACCTAAGCCATTGCCACTTTCTTCCCCACAGCTGGGCCTTCTGGATAAATTGTTGAAAGTCTAAATCCTATTAATTTGTAGATGAATAGTCATGAAATTCTCTTAGGAAAGTTCTACGGTACTATTTGTATCCCTAAGGCCATTTATCGTCACAATGCTTATATGGTTATAACCATCTTTATGATTATAATGGTTATATGGTTATAAACAGCTTTATGGTTATAATTTTCCTCTGCTGAAATTGATATTAAAATTTAAACTAGGTAGAGTTCCATCTGTACCTGAAGGCAACACAAGATCGGGTTTCTGCTTCTTCAAAGCCTTTCAGCTTCCCCTACTCTGAATTACATAGCTCTGGCCTGAGCACAACAGGGGATTAGTGCAACTTGGAGTCTGCGAGTGTTGCAATACAGTAGCGCATATTTAGCTTTATCTACATACAGGCAGTCATATCATTGGAGTGCACAATATTGTCGTCAAGCAAAAGAGCTGTGTAACGTGAGTATCCTGTAAAAATGGCATGATTGCAAGCTGAAATGGTTTTCTCCTCATCTTTCTGTGTATTTTTTATTTTCAAATTTGTTTCTGCTATGCCCTGATTTATCAAAGCACTAAAACACATGCTTGACTTTAAAGCCTCACTGCAGCTAAAACTAATTGCTTACTTAGTCTTTGATGGCTCAAGGTCATAAAGAAATCACTAGCTTTTCCAAACAAATACTTCAATATGTTAATTGCTAGCAAACCAAATCCCACAGTCTCTTTGGTTATGGGTGTAGATTTGTATGCCTGACTAGAGGGTTAACATGCTTCTGCCTGGGATTTCCCAGCACAAATGTAGGCACCACACATTTACTCAGGGCACGGAAAGTCCAAAAGTATCAGACTGTGTGGATTGGTCCAACATCAGTGTGTCACACATTTACCTGGAAATGCCTGACCAAACGTGTGGAGTAGGACAACTGTACAGGGCACAGACACAGTGCAAAACCTTGGCTTTCTAGAGGTTTGCATCTCATGTGCAACAAAGCACTGGGCAAAAAAATGCAGCTGTCCTGACCCTGCCAACTCATGTCTGGGTTGGAGATGCCTGACCTGCCAGGGTTACCTGAACACAGCTGTGAAGTCTTCAGCATCTCTCCAGCAAACATTTCCCATCTGGCTGGGGACATACGATAGCCTTCTCCTGACCACATAGTCCATGCAATCTGTGTTTTGCCTAATGATGCAAGGGTGCAGAGGCTGGGGAGGGAGCATAAAGCACAAACATGAGACATGTATGGCGGGAGGAGGATGGCTCAGAGCTGGGTGGACACAAGGACATCGCTGATGGGGACATCGTGCCAGTCCTGATCACACTGCAGCCCAGTGCACCGACACCATCGGCACATGCATGTTGGCTGCTCCTTTGTTTTTTCACTCTTCCTCTCTCAATGAGGCTGAGAAAGAATCACACGTTTCTCTGAAAATATAAATCATTAATTATTTGTGAAATCAGGAGGTGAAACTAAGGATACTAAATGGCTCATATCTAAACTTACATACATACACACACACAATGCATACATATATATACCCCATGTGTGTATATATACGCATATACATATCTATATAAATATATACATACATATATAAATATGTAAATAACATAGAAATGTGTAAATAACATAAATGTGTAAATGATACATAAATATATAAACATACACAAAAATGTGAAAGCATCAGCAGAGTTCCCATGGATATTCACTCTGACAGCCTGGGGATAGTCAGTCCCTTCCTCTATACTGGCTGTTTTCCCCTCCAAAATTCTTAGTAGAACAATAATGTTTTAACAGTTGCAGCTTTAAAATGCTTGATTATGGCCAATTATTTCTCCCAGGCAATTGTATATTTAGCAGAAGGGAAAAATTAAACTTCCCAGGAATGAGGTTATTTAGGGCATAAAATTCAAGGAAATAGGTATTTAGGTCATTGTGGGCATGGTTTTTATTTTCCCTAATTTTCAGATTACTTTCGATTAGGTCTGTTCAGAGTGGAAACTTCTTGATGTGAAATAGATACTACCTAAATCATTAGAGCTCATTCATTGCCATGTGCCACCTTTTAGAGCAATTAAACCTGACCTTGAGGTTGCCTAGCTGAACACTCACCGACCCAGGGCACTTCCTCTGAATATGAATAAGCTTGTAGTACAAATACAGTCAGGAGGCAGCGTTGCTCCTGGCACAGATAACGCCTTTGTTAAATGAAGCTGGGGTCCACGGGCTGTTAGACTATGAAGTCCATTGATTCAGAACATTCTCTTTGGGATCAGTTCTGGGGGCTTTTTTTTTTCCCCTTCTTCCCCCCCCCAACATCTGGAGTCTATCCTTTTTCCAACCTCTCAACCCCTCACTCAAGAAGAGAAAGTGAGGGAAACACACAATGAACCCAAAAAAAGCTTTGGTAAAATTTAAAAAAAAAAAAAAAAGTCTAAATTTTTAAGTCTTTTGGACGTTAGTATTTTTGTCAAGTATTTGCCAGCTGAACTCAAGGAAGTCTCAAAAATACATCCCTGATTCTCCCAGATTGGTCACTTCTCACTTTCAAACTTAAGGTAGTTCTTCCCGCGGTCGCAATGTGCAGCACCCGTGTGCCAGATTTGTAGCCCTTTGATCACTATATATTTACAGGTCAAGACATCCAGTATGTGAGTGACTGATTTCCCTGGCAGGCCAACCTATCCATCAGACTTATTTCAATGCCTTCTTCCTTTGGCAGAAAAAAAAAAAAGGAACCTGCCTCTACTCATATTAAACAGAAAAGGAGATGCTGATAAACAATTAAGTGGGGTCATGTTTAGAGAACAAATCTTTTTATACGCTGCCAAGCTATGCTAAACAATAACTGTCAGAATCTGTTAAAAGAGCAGAAAAACAATATTGCTTGGTACAAAACTAATTTTGCTAGCGTTTGTTCACAAAATGCATTGCACATTTAGTCCCGTTTACCCCACAAACTCTCAACAATACAAGACATCTCCAAATGCTGTTTCTTTTAGCTTTCATAAAGTGTTAAGTAGGGAAAAAAAGCCATCTGGCATTCCTTCACCTGGCAGGGTGACTCCTCCTGAGGCTGCTGACCTGAAATGTAATCTCGACCGTGACCTACGGAGAAATGCACAGGCCCCACCTGCAAAGTAAAAGCCCTTTTTGAGACATAATGCCAGATTCCTGATGGCTACGGTGTTAGGATTCACCTTTAGGAGACTGTCAACTCATACTTCATTGCTGCAATGTGCAAAGGTGGGACACCATAGAGGTCTTCTTGGGTCCTGATGACTTCAAAGATAATATTTTTTTTTTTCCCCTTCCATTTTCTCCATGTTTGCTAGATGTAATTTGCTGAATTATATGGAATTGATAAGTTTTCTATTTTACCTTTAGCCTAGCTTGGCTAGGCAATGGCCTGACCTACCTGCAATTTATGTGTCTATGCTGACTGCCAGTGGCCTTTCAAGTGATGCTGGGATGAATCTATGCAGAGCAGAGGGAACTGCTGGCAGGAAAAATTAATTCTTCCATCAAAAAAGAGTAAGTTTTTCTGTATTAATATTTGACAGCAGATAAACCATTGCAGTTTTTAACATTTCCCCTCCCATGTATTTAGGCAACAGCAGTCCTGTGAACACAGCCAAAGCCAGCCCTCAGAGCCAGCTCTGCTTGCACCTCAAGGACAGAATGGGCACACAGAGATGCTATCCAAGTTCTTGTTTTCAACACAGCAATTTGGGGACCAGATTGTACTGCAGTTATCGAAGCTGACAGTACTGTTGACGTATAGATGTTACTCAGGTTCCTCATAACAGACGCTTGATTCGAAGCAAGTCTTGCTGCTTATTTGCAGATAGAAGTTAAAGCTGCCGAAGGAACTAAATCAAAGCTCCTTGTTCCTCATTGACATAATCCAAGAGGACAAGATATGGAAATACTCTGTATTGTACAACTTCTGAATTTTTTTTACACATCTTGTACACAGGGTATGCAAAGTCACAGCATGCAGAAGCAAGGTCAGGACTTAATGTTGGGAGGGGGCAACACTTTTCCACCATAGTCTATAAAAGTCTAAAGAATTAGCAAATATTCACAGCCATGGCAGATTTTGGGATTCAAACACAACTTTTTTTGCAGGTGTAATTATCAAAAAAGATGATGGAGACTGTTTTAAATCCAGCTCTATCTAAAAATTCCATCTAAAGTAAGGATGCAGCCAAATTAAATTGTTGCGAGAAAAGTTCTTCATGCTGATTGTTATCTTCATAATTGCTAATATGCTATAAAAATACTTGTTCAAGAAAACCTTTCAGCTTTAAAAGGTTTGAAGATGGTACAGAAAAGTCCTCAAACTTCTGAAAGCTTGCTCACGCATTGGACTTGTTCAAAACTTGGCAATTATACTTCTATGATATATTGATCTGGCTACAGTACCCTTTCAGCAAAGGGAAGGCAAAATTTGGAGTCCATGTAGATAAATAAACTGATATTTCACTGAAATCCACTGCTAAGAATGTTTTCCAAGTGTCTTTAACCACTGGTCTTACAGGATCCACAAGAGAAATAATTGTCATTGTTACAATATTGTGCTCCAAACAGTCCCTGACCTGTCTGATTAGGGACATTTTGTTTTCCAAACAACAAAATTAAACATGTTAATGAACTGCTGGATGATTTGTCACAAATTAGACATAGTGGGAGGTTTGCTTTCCCTGGAGTAAGGCATCCATGTGTCCACTGTATATATACCTATGTAAATAGAAGACGTATTTTTGTAGAGTTGAAGTAGCAGATTTTGTATTAAACATGACTTCATGATCTTAAATTGTCTATAAACAAATAAGCATTATGTAATATGATATAAAAATAATCATGCTATTAAGTCTATTAAATTACTCTGCTCTAGTCCTCCACTTGCTCTGACTCCTACCCAGATGCTGTGCGGATCCAATGATTGGACTGTTGCCTTTCAAAATCCTGCCTACATTAAAATCATCTGCTTTGTTGGGGAATGACATTTCCAATAAGGAGGTACAGTGAAAGATACTTTAAGAGTTAGAGCTATGGAAATTGCTGGGCTTTTTCTCTTCTCAAGCAAGGAGAAAATTATCATTGGGCTTCTTATAATAAAGACAAAATGATCATAATTCCAGATGGAAATCTTGTAATCTAATCCAACTGAAAAGTTTGGTTTTTTTTTTTCCAAGTGGAGTGACTGTTAATTCCTGGGGAATAGCATAGTAATTTGGGGATTCTGCCTGCACTGAATTTATGAATGTACATAGAAACAAAATACAAACTCATCGTGGCTTAACCAGAAGTTGGAATTTGTTCCATTACACAGTGGGGAACGTACTTTAGTCCCAGATTTTTATGGAGGTCTTGCATTTTTCCTGTGGCTTTGATATCACAGCCATTTGGAAATCCTGTGTTGCTTTGAACAGCAGCGTATTTGGTGACAGAGGTCCTGCTTCCACATTTATATGATTGTAAAAGTAACTACCCCTACATCTGCAATAGTCTTTGGTCTGTACTCTTGATGCCTTGCTGAATTTGTCATGTTTATTTACAGAATGGGATCAAAGTTACTGAGTTTGAGTCTGAAACCATAGCCCAGCCTCCCCAGAAGATGTGTGCGTGAGTTGTTTTTCTCCAAGTTTCTGTTTAGGCACGTTCACTCCATGCTACATCCATGACGTGTATTTTAAACAAAACTCCCCATTTTTACTTCCCTCCAGCTGGAATGCAGCAAAGCCAGATACCCAGGCTTTGATGATAATTATGCCAACTGAGATTTTCTGTGCTGGTTTTTCAGCATTACAGGAGTGGACTGCTGCTTCCTAGAGCCTAACAAAGCAGAACTTGGAGGAAACCAAGTTCCCGTGGTGACTGACCGATCAGGTCTCCCCTCAGCCTCCTCTTCTCCACACTATACAACCCCAGGTCCCTCAGCTGCTCCCCATCAGACTTGTGCTCCAGACCCCTCACCACCTTTGTTGCCCTTCTCTGGACACGTTCCAGCACCTCAATGTCTTTCTTGAAGTGGGGGGCTCAAAACTGAACACAGTACTCGAGGTGCGACCTCACCAGTGCCGAGTACAGATGGAAGATCACTTCCCTGGTCCTGCTGGCCACACTATTCCTGTTACAAGCCAGGGTGCCATTGGCCTTCTTCGCTACCTGGGCACACTGCCGGCTGATGTTCAGCTGGCTGTTGACCAACACTCCCACGTCTTTTTCTACTTGACCACTTTTTAACCGCTTTTCCCCTAGCCTGTAATGCTGCATGGGGTTTTTGTGGCCGAAGTGTAGGACCTGGCACTTGACCTTGTTGAACCTCATGCCGTTGGTCTCAGCCCATCGATCCAGCCTGTCCAGGTCCCTCTGCAGAGCCTTCCTACCCTCTGGCAGTGACACTCCCACTCGGTGTCATGTGCAGATTTACTGAGGGTGCCTTCAATCCCCACATCCAGATCATCCATGAAGATGTTAAACAGCACCGGCCCCAAAACTGAGCCCTGGAGAACACCGCTAGTGACTGGCCGCCAGCTGGATTTAGCTCCATTGACCACAACTGTCTGGGCCTGGCCACCCAGACAGTTTTTTACACATTGAAGAGTCCACCTATCTAAGCTGTGAGTTGCCAATTTATTTAAGAGGATGCTGTGGGAGACTGTGCCTTGATTAGCTGTTTCTATGTACACCAAGGAAAAAAAAAAAAGTTGATTACCTGATTACAAAATTGTACTTTCCTTCTTAACACAAAATTAATAACAAAAAAAAAAAATTTGGAAAGCAGTAAGTCCCACCTTCTCTGACCATGAGGCAGACAAACTAAGCTGTTATCAGAAAGGAGCTGCAGAAGGACCCCATCCACCCATGCCCCGGCAGCATCCAGCGTGTTGCTCGAGAATGTGCCTCAGTGGGTCTCATGCTCTTGCACAGAGGAGAAGAGATGGTTTGTCATTACTGGTTGATGTCTGTTTACTGGTAAAGGCAGGATAAATGTACTCATAATCTAATTCCCATTAACTAGATACTCCACACCCAAAATCATCAGTACAAGTTGGGTATGTTGGAAAAATGGTTGCCACAGTAGTTCACCGGTATTTCAGTGGCACTGCTAGCATCTGTGTATTTGCAGTGGTTTTGGTATTTTTTTTTTAACCAAACTACATTTTATCAGAGTACAAGTATCCTATTGCTAAGCACATCTTCACTGTCCCAGGCACAGAAACACCACATTCATAGGAGAAATTAAACAGAAAAACATGATTAAAGCCAAGCTATTTCTTGCAGAAGTTTAAATATCTCACTAGCAACACTACTCTGGCTCCTTTTTATCATAGGATTAGAAAGAATAAGGGCTGCAAAGCGAGGGCTGCCTGTGAATAGGCAGGGGGTTGGAGGCAGCAGGAAAGGCAATATTGCCGGCTCCACACCGGCCATTAGCAAGAGCAATTTGCCCACAAACAATCTGGAAAGAGTTTTCTCAGGTTACAGTAAAGTTAATGGAGTTGGAATTCCTCCTCTTTCAGATTAGCTCAGCCTTCTTTATGCAACCTTTAAGTATATGATGAAGTGCAAGGAAGTTTTTGATAGCAGCAGAAGCAACTGGGTAGCCTATAACTGATCTGCAGCGTGGGAGCTTGATCCAGGAGCTTTGGGTGTGAAAGCACAAGACCTCCCTGTATGGGTGGCTTTGTAAACTGAGAGGAAAATTAAAACATTTGTAGGCTGATTATGATCTAACTGGTTGTCTAACGGGGCGGGGAGTGTTAACTCAATAGAAATTTAACAAGTTACGGCATCACCACTTCGATACCAGATTTTGCTGACAGACAAAGCATTGCAGAACCTCATGAGCACAGAGGAAGCTGTTGAGAGAGAGAGACAAACAACATAGATGTGCCAGTAGAAAACATGCATTCTAAATTAATTAAAATTAACTGTTGGTCTGAGCCAAAGCCTGTTATGTGACACAGATTAATCAAAACATCAGAAAGCGGGTCACTTATTCTGCACATCAGGAACCTCTTCCATAGATCTCTGATCACAACATTAGGGATTCTTCATATCATTCTTTCAAATGTACCTTTCTGCCTCCTCAGATTTAAGAGATGTTATTATAGTGTCAAAGTAACTGGTTATAAAAAAATTGAACATCATCCTTTTATATCAGAAAGGGACCACGCAAAAGCTATGTCTGTTCTTCATCCACCTTTATTATATCTAAGATGATTTGATAAAAAATAATTAAATTGGAAGAACTCTGTGAGGTCAACAAAGAGTCTTTCTTAGAGGTTAGCGGTCTAAGTTAGAGGCTTAGAGGTCAGCAGGATTTACCCACACATGGCCTTTACCACTAGAGGAGAGCTAGCAGGGAAGCAATAAACACCTGCTGGAATCACCTCTACTGGCAGAAGAAATTAAAAAATGCCTGTGAGATTTAGTTTAAAAAAAAAATGGAGAAGCTCTTGCACTGCATAGACTTGATCCAAAACCTACTAGGGTCATCACTGCTAACTCAAGTGGGTTTGAGATCTACCTGTAAAAAGGACCATGTCTTCTTCTGTTAATCATTAAAGTAGCAGAGGCAGGGCAGGGAGGGTTGCTTCAAGAGGGTTGCTTCATTTTCTTTGAAG
>NW_009633378.1:24780-59749 GCF_000690535.1 Cariama cristata | reverse complement strand
TGAGCCCACAGATATGGGTGAACCATCTCAGGTGCAGCCTCGGTCATCTTCAGACAATGGATGGAAGAAGCTGGTGAGGGCGTATCTTCCTTCATCTATCCCCACCTCCCTTTTTTTTTTAAGTGCCATTACATTACTGAAAAAATACTTATAGTTAATCAGCACTGCTTAATCCTATTCACTTCCATCTGTGCCTCTTTGTAGCCTGACACCTCTCCTGTCCTGGGGCCATGGAAAGTGGAGGGTATTTAGTGTGGGGGCGGGGGGAATCTGCCATTGGAGGCCCCTGGGGAGCAGCTGTCCCCAATCATCCCTTCCAAGGCCCTTTCATTCCCAGATTACATCTTGTACCAACAGTTTGTGTGTGGGAAAAATCAAAGATGTCAGGGGCTCCTCCCAGGACGTGCACTTTGCGTAAGGTGCCCAATCACTGGGGCGTGGGTGCTTGACCTTTGCGCCTGTGGAGAATAATGAATTGGGGGCCAGTTTTCAGGCACTCACCATCATCATCCAGCCCCCACCAGAGCTCAGCAATAGAGTAATCACTGACATGCCAAAGCAATGAAAGCAATCTGTTGTTAACTGGCTGAACTGGCTGGTCCTGAGCCTCCGGACTTCCTGATTCAGGCATATTACACAATGGTAATTCTCCCTTTCTTTAAAGGAGAAAAAACTTCAACAAGCTAAAAGATGCCCCCTCGTAGTCTTCCTTTCTCTGTTGAGGGGTTCAAGAACAGCTGACAGAAAATCCAAGAATGAAATTTCAGAATCCATAGACAGTAATGAAAGTTGCGTGCCTGAATAAATCACAATGGACTAGAAAGATTTGATAATGAAAAGAATTTCTTTAATATTAGTTCTCCACCTAAGCTCATGGTGATGAATCTGTTGAATTACTTGCATTCGCTGTCCTCGGAAGGGACCTCAGTCTTTAGTTGCTGCTGATCAGGGTATTTCCACCAATGGTTTGAAATGAAAATATGCTTACAATTTCTTCATGGGTGTGACTTTGAATTGTAATTCACAGCAGACAAAAATCTATGTTTTGGATGTCAAGCCAGCTACAAAGGAGGCAGGGGAACTGTAAACCTGCTGCCTGCTGCACTTCAGCCCGCCATCAACAACACTGAGTCATCACTCATCAGAGCTGGGCTTTCACCCCAAATTCTGTTCTCCTGTACCCATTTTGTTACCAGTAGTTGCATATCTACTAACAGTAGTATTTTAATTGTGTATTTAGCATTTAAATTAAGCATTCAGTTGGGCAAGGATGAAATGCCCTGAAGTTTCTGCACATGGATGCGCTGAGCCTGCTCCAGCATGGCACTGCCTGGCTTTGGTCTTCTGGTTATTTTTAGCTTCAGACACGATCCTTTACACCACAATACTCTTACAAAACCATAAAGGTAAAGTGTAGTTTTATGGATGTATCAGTGAAGTGCAGGACAGCTAAGTGCCCAGCTAAGATCATCGCTGGAACCCATGGCTGAGCTGGGAGGTGAATCTCACTGCTTGCCAGTGAGATGCTCATTAGAGCAGTGCTCATTAGATGGTGTCAACTTCCCTGGATCGTAACAAGTAGCAGATACTTGCGCAGCTTTATGGAGGGGATGGATGGACCAAAGACACTCGGTTTGGTTGCATATCCTGCTGGGATTCCCACTGTGCTGAAAGGCTCTGACCCTCTTCCCTCCAGGTCCCTGTCCCCACCACGCTGCCTCATGGCCCCAGCCTTTCTCTGTCCATGTCTTCGAGCACAGCCCATCCCCCTGGTCCATTGTTAATCCCAGCCAAGCTACAACCTCGGAAATATGTGTCTAGCTCATACAACCTGCACTCCCAGGCAAGACAGAGGCTTTAGTAACTCAGTAAGTACACAGGTGTGGTTAAGAGTTCAGGACAGACAGCATGAGAGTATCAATGGTACTACTAGATAAACTTGTCAAACCTGGGTAGTATTTTATGAGTGATTTAAGCACTTTTTCCAGTTGTTAAACAAGGCTTCTCTTCCAGCTTGGCTAGGGAAATGATACTTAGTGCTTAGGTCACCTAAAAGAAAAAAGTATTGTTATTTTATGAACAGTGTGAGATGACGCTATGGCTCTTTCTTGCACACTTCACAGCTTCCTGTTGCTGACTTGTTAGCAGGTATTTTGCAGGATTAAATGACCTGATGTTATCAGGCTGCGGGGCAGAGTTTGACCTGTACAGACAGATCTGATCGACTGACACCATGTCCCCTCTTCAGCACCTAGAGAAATAATCCCCATTTTTCGTGCCACACGCCAGGAGACATTGTCAGGCTTGCATAAACAGATATTTTGACAAGGAAATTTAAGTTTTCCCTCTGTTATTTTGTCTAATACTTCTCATGTTTTGTCTATTGTACTGCAGATTGGTTAAAACAGGAGTGCAGCTGATGCAACAGCATGCAAAATACATAGGCAAAACCATACTTTCTGTTTCGTTTTTCCATTAGACAATACTTGTGGGTTGAGGAAATCTACTCCAACTCAGAAAAATATTCTCTTTTCAGTGCAAACCCTTAAAAAATGAAGTTTTAACACCAAACATGCATATTCCGGCCACAGCCTTGACACTGACCCTGCAGTCGTGCCCGCTCACCCTCAGTTAGAAGAACAAGCTGATCCTGCTTGTATCATTAACATTTCAGTTAAGGGCTAAAAATACTATTAAATCCTCCGTGCTGAAGGGCTAGGCCACATGCATCCTCCTGTTATCAAGGAAAAACGTGGCCAACAGGATGCTCCTGGTCCCCCCATCACCCGCCCTCCCAGGGGAAGTCTAACACTGCCCTGTATTTGTCCTGCTTGCCTGCAGGGAAACAAGACCCTGTATCCATGCCCTGACATGGCAGATCCATATAATTTACCTGTAATAATTTTGCTTGTCTTAGTGTACCAAGGGCCATTCCAGACCCTTGAGCACCCTCCAGCAGAAGCAAAGCAAATCCATCTGTTGCTCACCAAGCATGAGGAGAAACAAAGAGCAGAATCAGTCACTGGTTTGAAAAATCTACAGTGGTATCCTACCTTATTTCACAGATTTCCAGTATTATCTTCATTTATAAATATATGTAATGTCACACGTAATCTCTGGAGAGGTGGCTGAAGCTGCCCGACAAGCTGTCACTGCAGAGACTATGCTGCAGTCCAGAGTTCCACATGATTTCTGATATTTCTTCCCTGCTTTGTCCATTCTCCACACCTTACAGGAGTACAAAACACAGAACATGTTTCTTAAACAACTGTCAATCACAACCATATCGGTATTATAGCACCAGCCTGGGCTGTCTCCTTCAAAATGGAAACAACTTGCAACATGCCTTGAGAAATGAGGAAATTTGGGGGATGAAATCTTGGCTCTCTGCAATTGAGTGGTAAAACTTGCATTGCTTCAGTGGAGACTGGCTGTCACATCACCTCTTCTCGTCTGGGGCACAAAGGGAAATTACATGCATGGTGCAGGGCCCCCCTTTTGGAAGGGAAGGTGTTGGTTTAAGGGTCTCAGCCCTGCTCAGCAGCAGTGGTATATCTACAAGCAAGTTAATAGCTGAGGTAGGTATCTCCAGTATGAGTTATGAAGTTGTTAATCCTCCACAGGTTTTAATAATCATTTAGTATTTAGTGAATACGCTATACTATAAATGTCTTATTAAACTTAAATTAAATGCAGATTTGGAACATAAATGTGCTATAGAAATTTATGAGGGATCTTAGCAGAGAATAATTTTTTTAGACGCTGCTGTGAAAGCTACAGAATATCAATTTCCAAATTAGTATAAAATACTGTGTGTTAGTTGTCAGTTATTAGAGAATGTGTTTGTGGACGTATGTCCTCAAACCCCCATGCAATCCCCAAACTTAATTCATCAGCAGAAATTTCCAGGTCTGTAAAAAGCAAATGAACAATTTCCATGTCAGTACAGTACTGAGCCACCTGGAATCAACACGTGACAGTCCCACCTTCTCCATGCTAACCAAGCTCATGATGTGCAGAAATGCTGTGCACATCCCAAAGACTGCAAACATCAGGGTTGATGGTGCTTGTTTGGACCATCGGTGTTCATATCAAACGTTTAAGGGTTTCCAGCATGTTATATTGTTTGCAGTACCAGATTTGATACCAGACTTCAAGAAAAGATGATTAACACTAAATTTGTGGTTCTTTTCTCTTACCACCTGTTTGCTGAACCCTAAGGCCTTTAACAAAAAAAAAAACAAACCTCAGCAAGTGTTTCATTTTACACCCTAAATAGGTCTGCCGAAACCCAGCAGGATAGCTCGCACACCAGCTCACACACACAAGACCTTTACTGGCTGAGCGCATGAGTCAGTTTGTTCAGCCACAGCCTGGGCACTTCTGACAAAGCTCAAGACCATTTCAGACACAGCTCGAACCAGAAGCCACCTTCCCCTGGCTAGTTCAGTGATGACCCACAGTCCCCAAACCCCAGTGTCCCCCCAGCTCAGCACGATCCTGCCCTGCACAGCTCCCAGGCACCACAGGGCCAATCCCCCCTGCAATAAAAGGCTGGATTTGTCCACCCAAAAGGGAAAAGAGCTGAGAAACTCATGCTAAAATGAAGAGGAAGAACAGAGCAAAAGTATGGACATGATCAGCATCGCTGCTGGCTCCAGCTGATGATGATGAACAGGTTGCCCAGAGAAGCTGTGGCTGTCCCATCCCTGGAAGTGTTCAAGGACAGGTTGGATGGGATTTTGAGCACCCTGG
Source organism: Cariama cristata (assembly GCF_000690535.1). NCBI lineage: Eukaryota > Metazoa > Chordata > Aves > Cariamiformes > Cariamidae > Cariama > Cariama cristata. Next base: position 54,994 of record NW_009633378.1, on the reverse strand, counting down.
TCTGGTGGAAGGTGTCCCTGCCCATGGCAGGGGGGCTGGAACTGGATGAGCCTTAAGGTCCCTTCCAACCAAACCATTCTGTGATCCTATGAAAAACATCAGTCAGAGCACCTAAAGTTTCCTGTGAGAAGCTGAGAAGCTGTCAGTAGTGTTGCCACATCTGAGTCCTGCAGAAGCAATGTCTTGGTTTCTTCTTCTCTGAGAGTGATCATCGGAGCTCCTGCACCCTTCACTGCGAAGCCTGGAGATGTGTTGTTGATAAATTCAGGGAACCCATTCCCAATAAACATCAAGCATATCACACACCTTGAGACATCATTAGAGGTCAGTATTGTATGTGTTGACATGCCCTTGGTAGAATTGACATGAACAATACTGTGCATTAATTTGAAATACTTACTGGTTTTTTAAAAGAAGAAAAGCAAACCTACAACAATTTCAACCAGCTTACAAAGTTGTTAATGACTGCAAAAGTTGGACCTCATTCACACTGCAGCCAGTTTTTAGTTCAGATGATCAGGCTCTGAGGTATGCGAGGATTCCATTTTCTGCAGGAGAATAGGTCATCAGTCTTGCAAGGTTTAATATCTTTAGGTAGAGCAAAGCTCTTAGCTTAGAAATGAATGTCATCAGTACCATAGTCAAGAAACAGCATCTACCTAAAACTCCTCAGCAGCTGGGAAGTTAGAACAAATTTTAGGGAAGACAAAATAGTGGAGAAGCAGCTAGTTGATCCAGTGATTGTGCTTTATTATAGAGTTATGCCAAATTTACTTCATGGTCTGCACCAAAAATTAACACATAGCTATCATGTGTTTCCTAAAGGACCATCTCTGTTTCTAGTAATTCTAGATGCAATTGTAAACCTTAGCTTAATCAGGCACTATGGAAACCTGCTCCCTTTCAGACAGGGAAAGAACGGAAGAAAGGAAGTGGCAGGGCAAGGGCAAGCTCCTCTGAGTGCTGGTATGAGCACTCTACTTAATTTCTAGAGGAAAGAAAGAGACACTTTAGATTGACTACGTGCTTTCCACAGAGCAAATCGGTGTTGATGACTTCCTATCACTTATGAGACTGATGCATGTACAATTTCTGTTTCCAGCCCTGCACTTGATTAAAGGACACTCCGCCTCCAGAGCAATGTTGTTATACAGAATGCCTGTGTTATCAAATAATAAACCAACTGTCACAATATTGGCTCAAGGCTTAAGAATTTTCTAGCATAGGAAGATTAAGACGATTACAGTTCAAACAAGTACCATTTTTGACTAATCATTTGCAGATATGGCATAGAAGCAATATGGCTTGTTTTGGGAAAGTAGTGTGATTTTACTATACAAAATTCTAGCTGAGACATAGCTAAAAAATAAATGCTCAGAGCCCAAACTTGCTTAAATCTGTACATTTGCATTCCCATGAAGGGAAACTGCACTTACAGAGCTGAAAAACTGTATCAGCATGCTGGTCTCCCCATTAAAACTGAAATAAAAAAGCAGTTACTATATTAGATTCAATGACCTGGACCTAGATTTTCTTACAACCACATGGGCGGCTCTTCAGATCTAGTCTACAGACAACAGACTAGACCTGTGAACAAATCTTCCCTCTCCCTGCACCATACCTATAAATATACACATACAGAAATTCACTCTACAAAACTCCTAGAGGCTCCCGATGCTTTTTCTGACCATTAATATATGGCCTTTTCTACACAGGAATGTCTCAAAGATGACCATGTCTTTGTCACTCACTTCATATGCTCCTGTGCTTATCTCCGTGAGGTGACCTGCAGAAGCATCCTCTCCTCTATGGGTACTCAAGCTGCTCTGCAGTACGTAGAGCAACAGGCACGCAGGCAGAAAGATTTTGGTTCTCCATTCTGGCTGAGTCAGAGGCCCTATATGTGACCTTCTGTCACTTGGTCTTCTTATGTCAAAACCAAAACTGATTTAAAACTAGGAATATACTGAGAACCAGATGCTCCATCTGAGCCAAACCTTTCTGGGTAAATATATTGCAAAGAGCACAAGTCATACCATTTCACAAATCATACAATTTCAAACTTTGGGAATCTGTATACATTTAAATGTACACAAAATTCTGCTGTTTCTTGACAATAGGTTCATAGTCTAGAAGAGCAGTAATCCAGCAGACTGAAATTAATAATGCATTAGAACAAACACCAGTGCATTGTTTCCCATTTAAGGAACTGCCTGGATATAAATAAACCCTTAGTCATATTTTGTGATTTATATAACAGAATCATTCTTATCCAGAGTTACAATTGCACCTTTCAGGAAAATAAGAGATAAAAATTATTTTCAAGAAGAAATCTGAGGAATTGGTCTTAAACTCTGATGCACCAATGCTTTTGCTGTCAATGTACTGAAACCACACAGCTGGAATGTAGCTCAGATCAAAACTCCTCCTCTGAATGTCCCCCAAAATTTTAGGAGAAGACTGAATTGGATGAGTGAAATGCAAGCTAAGGCCATTTCTACTTTTGCTGCTCTACCTGAAGGCACTGTTTCCACAGTGTAGCCAAATCAGGTATAGCCTAATTTTACACTAGTATTGCCTTGCACTAAGACCAGGTTTTCATCTTGCAGAATGCAAGAAGCATGCAGTGCATGGAAACATGCCTAAAAGCATTTGCCCAAAACAACAACCTAGCTAAAAAATCAAAAAAGATGAACATGGATCAGAGATCATGGACCCTCACTGAGATAATTTTCTTACAGAACCTGTCTACTGGCAATGGGGCACGGTATTACAGCAGTAGTGAGAGTGCATTTTGCTTTGCCTCTTGGGTTACAGCCTGTAGTGAGAGTGCCTCATGACTATTCAAGGTCACTGGAGAACAGGCAGCTGAATTATTGCACATTTGCACGTCTCCAACAATATCTCTAAACAACACCAGAAAGAACCCAGGCAGATGTTTTAAAAATGTAATTTTCAAAATCTGAAATACAAAGAAAGAGTTCAATTTCATAACCAATTGTAGCGTTCCAAAAAAATGTATGGTCCTTTATATTCAAATACAGCAACAAGATCCTTTTCCCTATAATTTCACAGTGGAGAAAGTTGGTTGCAAGGTAGATGACTAGCCACTTTATTTTATTTATGACATGTATAAGCCCAGAGTATTTTACTATAAAATTCACTGCAGCATAAACAGCATTTACAACGAACAAGAAAACACTCAGACCATAAAGTATTTTCCTTCGCTTATATTATCAGTTTGTGAAAACAACTGTCTCATGAACAAACCATTTTAAACAAACAGAATTTTATTAGTGTGCAGTACAGCAAATTGTGGTTATTTCTCACATAACTGTTGCATGTCAAGCACTATAAATGAAAGCCTATAAACTGATGCAATTACCCTCCACACATACATTAGTTTAAATGCTGGGGTGCTACAAAAGTAATTTATCTTTCATACTTTCTGTTAGGCTGCAAGTCAGCTCTGAGGTTTAAATTTTGTTTAAAAGTTCTTGGTTAATTGATCACTTTAGAGATGCTTTAAACACAGGTAAAACACCGACAAAGACTATTGAAGTAATGGATGAATTGCAACTATCCATCATTCTGCTTGCTACTTCCCTACCACCGTCCCATTAAACCTAATAAGTTCTATTAAAGCTGTTAACATGTGGCATCTGTTAATGGAAAGTGTATAATGCACAAAGCATGAAGGGGACCTGAGGGTTCATAGAAGTAAAGTTTGGAACAGAAAGACAAGTTCTGACTGTTCGTGAAGTTAACATTGTGACAGGTCAGTGTTTTAGGCATTTCTTGGAGACAATTCCCATTTAAAGCCTTGCCTGCGCAAAGGCAGCAAGGTTAGGTTCACTGGTGCAGCCGTTTGGTGCGCATGTTATATTTCAAATGTTCCAGCAGACGAAACGTAGAAGTTGAAGAAAAAAAAATATTTATTTTTGGCTTGAGAAAACAGTGTGACACATGACAAGCCTGGATCTCTTTCGGAAAGGCTGTGCTCTGTATTACTGAGATTAAGTTTGATCATTCCTGAAGGAACACAGAAATCCCCAAACCTGGATGGCAAAGGCTGTAATAGTTGCTCTTAATGTCTGCTGTTAGCTGATTACTGACATCTTGAAAGCATTGCTCAAGAGGGCCTTCTCGCAAGCTTCTGTCATGTGGATGCGCTTGCAGATGGAGAGCATGCATCGTAGAGAGTGGGTGACTGGGAGCTTCAAGGACCAGCGTCTAATCAAAAGCTTTGAACTGTTCCTAGCTTGTGAGACCTCTTTACTTGTTACTAGGGAGACTATCAGAACATATTAGAATGACCAAAGCCAGCCCATGTAGTAACAGCTGTGAGTGTAATCCAAAAATTAGCTCATTAATTCACAGGAAAGTATTTTCTACTCATCTTTCATTACCAAAAATGTGTCTGCTTGTTAGCAAAATATAGAGCTTTAACTGGAACCTTTAAAACATTAGTAATGCACATATGCTTTTCTATGCCTTAGTGGGAGATTTATTAAGTTTATTCTCTAATCTCTGTTTACAAGCAGAAATATGACGAACATAAATCATTTGAAATAAGATTTCGAGCGACAAATCCAGTTTGCTATTTTCCGACATCATTATGTTATTTCAAACCTGCAATTAATTCTTTTCTTTGTTGGTCTATTTCTTTTTAAAAACAATTTCACTCCACTTGACCTTTGTATTTCTTGGAAAAATGTTCAAAGTTGGAAATAACTCTAGATGTTATCTGTTAGTGCTTATTTACCATACACAGCATGCTAAGCTTGAGCTGAAGTCCAGGAGCCCCAGAGAGATACAAGATGTGAGGGGCAAATCTGCAAGCTACTAGTAGGAATTAGATCACAGTGACACTGTGATCATTATTAGGGACAGTCAGGGTACTCTTCGAGCGGTGACTCTTACAAAAACCTCAAATATAAAAAAAAGAAAATGAAAAAAAATTATGATACATTGCCAGGTCTTGCAGAAAACTTACTCTATTGTTGCTAAAACAGAATGTTTCCCATCATAGGACCGAACAGTGCAAGTGAGCAATGACACTGCAAATTAAATGTTTATGTAGATGCAAAACCCCCAATCTAATGCATAGCAATTATCTTGCAAAACATTACTGTATCTAGTTTATGCACTAAACAATTAATATCTTTTCATAACATGCTATGTTATATTTTCTTCTTTATAATGAAGAAGTAATGAACATAAAAAATTAGAGATCTAAACTATGAAGTGTTTTTGCACTTTGAACGGGAACAAGATAGTTTTGCCACCTGTTCTGGTATTGATTGCAATGTAATGAATAATCCCAGAAGTGTGAAAAATCACCTTGGCATATTCCTTGTTTTACGGTCCCTTTCTCTTAGGTTTCCTCATCATCATTTTGCACAGTGTGAGAGCTGTAATGACATGTATTTAAGAATTCTATTAAGTTTGTTCTTTATTGCCAATTTGCTGCAAAACTTGAATCAAACGAGCAAAATGTTAACCATCCACTGGTGTTCAACGTCAGATTCTGACCCATGGCATATCCAGTTTGGTCTCAAAGGCCATTGCCATTCTCTCCTGGCACCAACCAGCACCCACGTTAATATACAGCAAATACATTTAAGCCAGTGGACGTGCAGGTGGGAGATACGCCTGCTGCTACATCCACAAATAACCTGACTTTGACTGTTATCTCCCACGTTCAGGCAATTACTCTGAAGTTCAAATTCCCAGCTGAAGTCAGTGAGAAATTTGCTGTTTTGGCAATACTTGACCAGCGTCCCCTCAAAGCCATCTCGAAGTATCTCATTTTGGTCTGCATCTCTAAAATGTCAGCCGTTAAACCAGCCTCAGCTATCTTTCTGAATGAAAAACTTTTGATTGTATAATTAGCTTTTAATTGACCAATAAACTTGGACGTACTAGGCTTCTAGCACAGCTTGCTCAGGACCACACACTTGTTAGGCAGGAGAAACTTTTAATTAATGCAATAGCCTGATGAAAACCCAGATGCCCATACCCACAGGGCAAAGATACTGCACGCTGTTTAGGTAGGTTACAGAAGGGGAGGCAGGTTATGTTACAGCTTCAGAGTCCAATAAAACCCAAAAAACCCTAAACACCCATAAACTTTAAACTAGACAATTAAAAAAAATACATCTTTCTGATCCTATAAGAACACTATCAGACTGGAAAACGGGACATGAATCCTCTTCCGGGGTGTGTGCATTTCTTTGCTGTTTCCTCAGCACCATACATTCGATTTCAGTGGGTTCATGACGACACCTCGACATGCTGCACATCTGTATTGCAGCACCCCAGACTGGAGGCCAAGGATATTTTATTCAGTTTACATTCTCCTGAGGAACAGTGGATTGTCTGCCTTGAAGTGGGAAGAGAAAAGCTGGCCCAAGGCACCACATCCCAGCAGCAGCAGAATCGCAGACCCCAGAGCAGGGGCTGCATCTCCCACAGGAAGGATGGGTGCAGCTGAGAGAAAATTGGAGTGCACAAAACTCATCGACGTGAACAAATTGTGAAGAGAAGAGATTGATCCAAGAAAGGCCAAGACAGGAAAATATCAAAATGAGGAGACCCCATTTTCTTCAGCAGCCCAAGCTGTTCCAGCTGTTAAACAGAACTGAGGAAAAAAGCAGCTGCTGGGGCATCTCAGTGAGATTTTGGTTCTCATTTATAAAAATGAGAGGTATTATAAGCTGATGAACAACAAGTTCCTGTGATGGGATAACTGTGGAAACTCTCCCACCCCTCCTTTATGTATGTCATGAAAAGCACAGGAGAGGTACAGAAGATAGGAGCATAACAGGGGGTTTGGTGTTGCGGTAAAATGTCAGTGCACTGCACAGCGATGACACTTCCAGCCTTTAACATTGCATACAGGGCTGATGTTTATTTTTCACAGTGACCCGCAGAAAAGCATCTATTGCAAAGCACTAAACTCTAATGGCATTCTGCTCCTGCAACGCTCCTGGAAGGGCTTAAAAACACTTCACTCTTTTTGACTGCTCTTAACCCATCCACCCACCCTCCTTTTCCCTCCCCACAAAAGAAGCACTTTTCAAAGCACTGCATTTTAACTGTATTTATACAGAACTATCACCTGAAGGATTTTACTGCAACCTGATGATGTACAGGGCAGTAGCAGAAGCTCAGTATGGTTACACTGGTGGAGCTGCAGTAGTGCTATGCTGAACAACACAATTAGCAAAAAAGTTTACTTTTTGAAATAAAAATCTTAGCGTAAGCACTTTGACACTTCTTTAGAGCTCAGTCCTTCAAGGTGCTGGGCACGCCGGCCATGGCTCAGGCAAGCACTTCAACACATGCCTACCTAGAGAGTAACCCTATGTCTTCAAGTTTTCAGGCCCACAAATCCTTACTGCTGGAGTAAGCACTACTTAGGCACAGGTACAGAATTGGGCCCAAGGCCCTGAAGGAGAAACTACTGTCATTACTGTTAATTAATTACAATTATTACCATTATGTTACTGAACAGGAAAAAAATGTGCTGTTCACTAACTGTATTACAGCAACTTGATCCCTGTCTCGGGAAGAACAGGACTCTACAAAACCGGTAATCGTGTTAATGGAGAAAATTTAGTACATTCTGCAAGATTCAGTTTTATCTTTTTGGAAGTTTTGTCTGTTTTCAGTGGGAAATACATGTCTTAAAATGGTTGCAGTGGTTTTGAAACCTCTGCTGCCAGTTGCAGATCAGCTGAAACTTGTGCTTTCAGCAGTACTGACCATCTACATTGGATCAGGAATAGGGCAACAGCAGCTCTTTAGAAGCATTAGCTAAACCGTTATACCTTCATTGTATATAGTCCAGATACACAACCTCTGCTTTTTTGTGCTAGAGGGAGGAAAAAAGTTCAACTCTGGCAACAAAAAAATAATTCAAAGAAAAAATGTAATACAGAAAGCCAACAATATTTACATTTAACAGATTGTAGCATTTTGGTTTTCAAAAGACCGAGTCCAAGGTAATTAAAACTTTGGTGGCCTTTCAGTTTTTAAATTGCAAATAAAGGATAACAAAACCTAGAGAGTGAGGTCTTTCTCCAGCACATGTGGCATGAGAAGTCCGTGCTGTCACAGTTTGACAGGTGTGTGCTTGTGCGCTGCTACGACTGCCGTTGCACTGAGTTCCTCGTGAAACCTGAGAGTGTTTGTAAACAGTCTGTACTTTCTCAAAAGTGCCCTAGAGATTTGTTACAGGAAGTCAAATTGCTCAAATCTACCTAATTTGGCACGATACGTTGAAAGCATGCTTGAGTGATCATAATTGCACTGGGACTGACTTCATTTAGCAATCTGTAGGCATACCTTTCCAATAACAACTGCAGGCGATATAAATTCAATCTCTTGTTTGTTTCTGAAAGTGATTAGTCTAAAAAATTTGCAATTTAAACACTCATAATTGCAAAGTGTTATTTATATCCAATTTTGATTTATTAAATAAAAAAGTCCCCTTTTTTCCCCAGGAATGATTTGAGTTGCTTTGGAAAGTGAAAAAGATAGCAGATAGAAATGAAAGGAAAAAGAAAATTCTCATCCATGGTGAGCGCTGCTCTTACACGGGCATTTTTTTCCTTCTACAACATATAATATTGCAACAAGAGCATAAAAGATTCTGATGTTTCAAGCATGGACTTTTTGCTGTGGAATACCTATGGTTCACTAGGATTAATGTAATTTTCTTCACATCTATGCAGAAATATGTGCAAATACAAGCCAAACTAACTGTGCTGTACAACTAAAAGGACAGAAAGAGAGCTGAGAGAGTCTCATTTTCATTGTATGATAATCATTGTTATTCAATATGATGAACAAGGTTGAAAGAAATATATTTATTTGGTGCATCCATTCAATTTTTTTAAACCAATTAATCTAATATGTATTTGCATCCTTTTTATGCTGGCATTCTCCAGAAACTGTTGGAGTAAACCCCATGATGGGCAAGAATTGTCCTGAAAGTGAATTCTGGGAAACAATCTGCAGAAAGAAAATACTGAATTCATAAACATAGGCAAATACTCATGAGTCTTTTCAGGAGGATGTTAACGCAAACAAACCAAACCAACAAACAAAAAAAACCCACAAAAAAACAAAAAAGACATAACTTGTGTATAAACCCCAAACATCTGATTTGCAATTAAAGAAAAATACTGAGAAGTCTTTATAAAGTGTGCTTACAAATTAAGAGCTGAAAGAAACTAAATTTCCAACAATTATGTTGGAAAGAGCAATTTCAAAAATTCAGAGAAAAACATGAAATTCATTAGAAAAAACTATTTGCTGAGAACGTCTTGCTTAGCCCTAATCACGAACAGATCCATGTATAGCTTCCTTGCTCTAATTAAAAAGAAGAAATGAGAGATGAAGCAAAGCAGTAAAAATCTCCATGAGGGTCTCCTTACACCATCAGGAAGGACTGGGGTCTCGTCGCAAAAACCCAGAAGTTGAATGAGTCTTTTCCACACTAATTTCTTCATATCTTCTTTATAAGCATCTTCCTTCTCCTCTGTTCTTAACCTGAATTGTCATTGAACTTAGTGAATTCTGTGCCCGGAGATGGGCAAAACATGGTGCTCAACATCAGAAATGTTACATCTCGACCAACAGTCCTGGTACACTCTTGAAAGCATATTCAGCACTCAGATAAGCCAGAAACACCAACACTCCACCAGCAACAGCATGGCAGCAAAGCTGTTGGGTTTCATTGCACAGTGCCCACCGCCGTGAGCCCATCTCCCCTGGCACCTGCCTGGATGCTGCCATCATGGGATGCCTGCAGTGCACGTTTTAAATCTTGCAAGGAAAGGCAACAGCACTGAGGACATGGAGGGAAAGGTAGCTGCACATACTAAAACTCAAGTTAAACCTTCCAAACATTTCTGAATCCCTGCAGGGCCCTGTGGCAAGTCATGGGATCCCATGTAAGTATGAGGAGCCTGTGCCAGAAACCCATGGGAAGCGCCTGCTGTGTGATGCTAGCAGGTGTATCCAGTGGGGAAAGGGTCACGTAAGTGGTGCTGGAACAGGGGAGGAATTTTTGAGACCCATCAAGCTTTACCTAAAGTTTACTTTGCTTTTAAAGTAACGTATTAACCAAATTGTCCCTAAAATAGAGCCAAACCTCAGGGCAAGTCTGATTTACAAAGGGTCTGTGCACAGTCTGTTTCAAACTAGGTGGGACCTTCACCTACCTAAGCAAATACTTTAGTGCTATAATTTAGCCAATGTCCCCTTCAGCAATACTACTGCTTACCCAAAACATCTCCATTTATTTTTAAACCAAACGTATTATTTATTTGATGGGAGGGAAGAGAACAGAAAGAGCGGCACAACCTGAACATTCATCATTGTTGTTTGTGCTCCTTGAAGGACATTGTTGAATTATTGCTATAAACATTCCACATTTGGCTAAATGTTGTTGATATAAACAAGGATTTTTCCTCATTAAGGTAATTTGGTGCAGTCTGAGAAACTGATTTATCAAGAGAATTAATTAAAGGCAGATATGGTTTGTGGCTCTTTGTACTTGTAGATGTTTCAGCATAAACATCCCCATTAAAATTAAATTACTGCTAATCTGATCCTACTAACAATAGTTTTTAAATACACATTTCACATATGCAGACACAATGCCCTTATTCAAATTTGGAGCTGTGCAGCACAGAGTCCCAAGTTCACAGTTGTTGTGCTGCATAGGTGGAAGAAGAGTTTTGCAGATGCATTGGGTGGCATACAGTACCTTCATGCTGAAGGTTTTCTGGCTTTGGGGGAGGGCAGGTGAAAATTCTGTTTTCTCCTCCAGTTTTCCCATGAGGTACAGATTTAAGAGGATTTTCTTGGGTTGGGGGGAGGATGTAACTAGACAGTTAAAATAAAAAGTCTCTCCATCCTTCTCTCCGATCTGGATTTTTATGTATTCCACAGAGGCAGGACACAGATCAGGTATCAGTCAAACCAGCTCCCCCTGAATCACGCAAGATTTGTCTGTGGCACCTTGGTTCAGGAGTTAGTTCTTTTCTATGGTATTTTCCAGTCTTTTTCCTTTCAAAAGACTACAGAAACAGGAGAAAAAAGACACAGTGGCAGATGATGTCCCACTTATTGGACTTGGGTGTTTCGCAGCTGAAGTTCCTTCAGGACACACATCAGTCACCCACAGGTGCAGCTTTTCATTTCTTCTAACCCAGAGGAACCCTGATACAGCTACAGAGCTGCCACAGGGAGAGACAGACTAGGAGCCCTGTGCCCTTCTGGGGCAGCATTCCGAGACTCGACAAGAATGGCACTAGAAACTTAAGCTTATGGACCCTGAGTCATCCTTTTACAGGTTCCTCAGTCTTTCTTTCACATAAATCCACCAGGGAAAGGTTCACAGGCACTAACCAAAGCTACTGCAGTCTCCCTCCTCCTCCCCTTACAACTAGCCCTCAAAGCACATCCACACAGCAAAGCCAAAGCACAAATTTTGCCCAGGTTTCACAGGCTACCTTTACACGAGCTGCTTTGGATGGCACATGAAATGGGCAGCAGCATCAGTTGTACCAGTCTGCCTGAAAACCAGGTCTGTGCTCAGGGAGAAACTGGTTAAGACCCTCTTATCATTTGATTTTTTTTCCCATGTTTGGTCATGAAAACTAGCGAATAAATGTGGTGTCCAATCCTGCTCCAAATGTTCCAGTATTTGCTCTTTAGTTCTTGAAAGTCAAGGGGGCACAGACCTTGCTTGGACTTAGGACACACTGGTTCCCACACTCTCACATATTGTTTCAAATTCCAGGGTAATCAAAAGTGATCACATCATACTGATTTTCTTACCTACCAGCAATACAGAACATAATTTGATAAAGAAAGCAAAAACTTCTAATCTTGACACAGAAAAAAATCAGGCATGAAAAGGAATAGGGAAGAAGAGCAATCTAGCTTAGAAAGTGTCATGGAAGTGTACCTCATGTCTTAACTAACAGCCTCTCAAAGATTGAAGTACTTGCTGTTCAAAACACAGATGAAAATGCCTGAATTTATCTACAGTTAAAGGAAAGAGGCATTTTGTGATTTAGGCGAAGCCACCTTTCTGTTCCCAGTCTTAGTGATCAATCCTATAAAGATGCTGAACATCTTCAAGCCAGTGTTAATTGAGTCTGCTAATTACAGTGTTCAGCAGCTCGCAACCCATGAACATCACAGAGCCAGACAGAGTACATATTTACAAAGAGGGCCTTTGGGAAGTCTAGATTAGCCTCAGGATGACTTGAAAAGAAAGATAAGGAAGCTTAAGGGGACTCTTCCTCTCCTGCAGCAGACAAATGAATTAGAAGTGAAGGCTCCAGCTCTGGTCAAAGGGAAGGGATAACGTGGTGATGAAGTAGGTCTTAAATCATTTTGATGTATTTAAATGTCACCCTAAAGAAGATCTAGAGATGTAGAGAGAAAACAGAGTATCCATCAAAATAATCAGGCAAATTTGAGGGTGCCATTGGTCAGCTGGATACGTAGCTTTTTCAGCACAAAATTTTCATCACTTTTAAAGGGTCTTTTTTATATTGTTCATTTAAGTGACAGAGCTTTTATTTAATCAAGTTATTTATCCAATTTTATTATTTCATTTCTCTCACACAGTAGTATCGTAAAAAAATCATTTTCTGCAGGCAGAACAGCGTCATGGGGGCAGGGAGGGTTACGTGCTGCTTAACCAAGAAGCTACAAACAGTCGTGGAGTCTCTGGTGACCCTACCAAGTGAAGCAAAGTCCTTCCCTGGTCTCTGTCATAGGGCAGAGCTTGACATGTGGACACCAGCACCAGCATATGATACAGTTATGACTGTAACGCTGGAGTCAGCATTATGGTGGCATCCAAAGTTCCCAGCTGTGGTATGGTGGGCATTAAACACACTAATATTCTATGTAAGTGGTGTGTAGTGTGTGTTGGAGACACTTACAGGATTGTCAGGCAGATAGCTGAATCTGTGAGGGGCAAGAGAAGAGCAGAGATGTTCCTTCAAAATCACCACAGTGCGACACAGGAACACGAGGATCATCTGGGATGCTCCAGGGCAGCAAAACAGTCCTATGCCAGAGCTGAATTCAGTCTCCAGAGTCTCTTTTTGGGCCAGTCTGCCTCTCTAGTCATTGAAATAACGGCAATGAAGAGAATACACCATGCTCTTCTATTTGAGGTTTGAATTTCACATCTTCTGACATAAATCACAGAGATACAAGACTCAGGGGAACTCAGGGGAAGAAAAACTCCTCTTTGCACATACTTTTTCAGAAGTGAGTACTCCCCAGGATGCACACACATAGTTGAGGTACTGATGTACAGAAAAAACTCATAACATTTCACTTGGAAGTCATTAGCTACAAATTCATTAACATCTTTTGCCTTCATGCAAGTATTTGTTTCAGAGAAGGATATCTGCATATACATCATCTGGGAGGGGAGAGGGAGAATGAAGGATTTATCTCATAGAACTTGAGAAGATACAGAAGTCATGTTGTTCCTACACTTCTCATAACTGTTGGCTGTCAACAGCGGCTTTAAGTGGGCTGCACCCATTAAGGGGATGGAAGCTGTCATCAAAATGAATTAGAGGCTTATTTGGCCATAGTTGCATTTTATATTCTGCTGGCAGTCCACTGTCTGGCTGGCATGCTAATGAAAAGTAGGCTGGGAAAAGAGGGCACTAGTGCATAAGAACACAATGTACGTAGATTATTTTTCCTTTTCATAATGGAATATCGTGGGTTTTTACAGTAATTTAAAGAGTCTTTCTTCTTTTTTTTTAATATCTCTCTACTAAAGAGCAGTTGTCATTCCAAATCTTAACTGAAGATTATTTGGAAAGCACAGTTAATGGCTATGAGATAACGCCACATCTGCAAAGTTAGATAATTAATGAGTAATAACTGATGTGCTTATGACTGCATACAAATGTTTCTCCACTTTAAAATTAAGAACAGACACAAATCCTAATTCACTTAGAACACCAATACATGGGCGTAATAAAGCTCAAATATGAACTGACCTGATCCTTTGCACACCATTTCTGGGGGAAGAAAAAAAGACAAACAGATTAGATGTCAGTTTACCCCAACCTCTCCAATATCGTAGCTCTTTGCTGTGAGCAGTCTTAGAGTACAGTCTGGACAAATACCCATATCCCACAGTTCATTGGTGAAACCCTGTTAAGGGACCTTCTATAGCACTCACAAGCACAAGAAAACCTTGTTGCTTTTCCCAAGGTCACCAGCAAGTGAGATGTGCAATAGTGACAGCAAGTGTTGCTCACTTGCAAAGAAGAGGAAGGGTTGCCTGGGGTCCAGGTGTCCTTCCCCCTGCCACTGCTGTTATGCCTTATACTACTGTCTGCTACCTGCCTCCTATGATGGACTGAAACCAAGGAAACTGTCCAAAAGTTTTTCTTGTTTACCAGGATATTCTCTGTTGCACCATGCTGGCTTGAATCTGGCCTCTAGATGCTCAAATACACAGAAAGATCACATGAAAGGTGCCTATTTAGAAGAAACAAATGCATATTTTAGATTTATTTTTAAAACGTGAATAATGAGTATTTTAAAATGTAGCAGAGAAAAGGTGGTTTATAGGTGAGGGCATTTATTTCATGCAAGTATATCTTGTATTCTGGGGACAAGAAACAGTAGCGCACATGTATTTTACCAGCGAGAAAGAGGGGTGGAGGAGTAAGAGGGGGAAGTGCCTATTAGGTGAACATGTATCTTTGTTCATTTTGGTGCCAAAATGCTGAGCCTCACTGATTATTTCAGTGCAAAACTTTGCAGCACCCAGAACTGGCAAAGAGCAGCCTGTGTGCTGTCTGCGGACTCAGGGGACAAGTATTCACCTTCACAGCTAATTGGCAATTTGCTGTAGGACTGTGAGCCCACAAAAGCAATGCATTTCCTTCCTGTGAAGGTGCAAAGCCGTTCATCATTTTCATGAGAGTACAAAACACCCACATATTTTTCTTAATACAACAAGCTGTGTGTTGAAAATGTGAATTCCCTATATAGGAAGTGAGGCAGTTCAGCTCAATCATTCTGACCTTCTCCTCAGAGATTTGAAGACAAAGCTATAACAACACTTGAGTCGAAGTATCTCATATGCTATCACAAAAATAAGCCAACACTGCCCTCCTAATTTTTCTTGCTCAGTTAGCCCATCTCTTAACACGGTTTAGTTGCTTATTCAGTAACTCGTGGTTGAGCTCACCGACACCACCATATGGAAACAACACCCAAGAGGACAGGACTTTTCTCTATCAGTTACAGTCTTACAGCCCTTGCCCATCTATTACCCCTAAGTTTGTGTGCACAATGCAGTGACAAGAGCTCAATGCTCTACCAGTGCCACCTCATCTTTCACAGAGCTCAGGACAGTTCAGCAGTACAAGCTGGACGCTGTGGAGTGTTGCAGAAAAATGTTGAAACGTTGCACCAGTGTTTCGCAGCCTTCAGATCTGTCTGTGGTTCCTGAATGTGGCTGCATTTATGAAATTGGTTTTGCACTGTTGGTTGCAAAGTGAATGCAACCTACTAGGCCTAACAAATTACCCCGATCTAGAGAAACAACGTGACATGAAAAACAATAATTCAACAGAAGTCTAAGGAAATTAATAAATGTAATGATTATATTTTTATCATGCTAATTAGCCCGGCACATAATCAATAACAGGCTATATAGACAAGGCTGTGAACCTTCAGTGCCTCTGGGCTCCTTCCATGCAATTCATCCATCCTTCAGAAGCAAGAACTCTAATAAAGAGATGAGGTGGATAATTCCAAGCTATTCAGTAAATCACAAAACCATCCTAAATTTGTCTGTTTGCATTTGTGAATCAACACCTCTGACTCCTCTTCCTTCTTAATTAGCGCCATAAATCCTACAATGAAACAAGCCGTTTTGCCTTTGAGTCTTTTGATCCAGAAGTAACATCTTTTTTGATTCAGCCATTTGTATTTGAGCTCAATCAGTTCAACTGCAAATATGAGCACAAGCTAGCTGGACTTGGAGCTGTTTTCCCCAAATCTAAGACCCAGTAGAGAGAAAAGGGAGGTGTTGGATTTGCAGGTCACCTCTCAATGTAGATGAGTTTATTGAAATCCCAGTGAAAAGCTACTGTTGTGCAGTAGGCAATTTTCAAGTGTTAATAAAGCAGCCAGTTTTGCCAAGCAACACCCCAGCTCCCAAGTTTGTAATAAATACTTGAGCATCCTGCCAAATTTCAATGTAAACAATAAAGCGTTTTCTGTTATCAGAGCACGAAAAGCATTCTTAACTAGTGTAACTTATCCGTTAACTCTAATTCAAGGCACCCCCCAAAATCATTACCCCCTAGAAAGCAGGGCTCATTTAAGCAGGCAGCAGCCAAGTCTGGCCAGGGAGAGCTGGAGGCCTGACATTAATAAGGTGCTCTATGCCTGAAAGACCATAAAGGGAAAACCTTAACTAGGTGTTATAACAAGGGGATATGAAGTGTCACAAAGTGTATAAATGTCAGGAGCTCTCTACAAGGCCTCTGTGTTAAAAGTCTTCCTCATCTTGGCTCTTCTGGGTAAAATATTTTCCTTCTGCTGCTGCTCCTTTTAAAATATTTTGATAATAAGAGTGAAAATTATAATTTCAGTGGCATATATGCTGGCAGCCTTGTGGGGTTGGCAGCACAGATCACAGCACTGAGGAGAAAGAGGGAGTACATAGCCCGATAACAAAAGCAAACATGTATTACTATTAAAAGCTGTTTACAGAGTGCCACAAGTGTTTCAGATACAACATAAACTCTGCTTCCTACCACGAGCATTTACAGCCTCATGTTTAGGCTTGTTCTTAACTTTATGCACATGGTAAATCCGTGGAACTGTTCCCACGGATTAATGCCTATAGGGCTGGGGGGGCTGTAAACGCAATCCAGCAAGTCTTGAACCCATCATGCAAATGGAGCTAATCGCTGTACTAAACACTTCGTTAGGCAGGTATCAGTGGAGAGAGGCCTGCAATGGAGCCGTACAAGATCATATTAGGTCACAGAAGAAACATTTCTGGAAAGAAAAGGGCAGTCTTTTTTTTTTTTTTTAGACAGAGAGATAATGTGTTGGAGAGATAGTTTTAGTTGAGAGATAATGTGTTAAAGATGATGTAGTAAGATTGTAGGCATGTAGAAGTTGCCACTAGCATTTTCTATGCATAGACAAAGAATTAAAAAAATTACCGTTACTCTGCTAGGGTCAAATATTTTATAGCAATTCTTATGGACTGCATAAGTTCCTAATTCCTGGTGCAACCAGACAAGGTAGTTTAAAATTACTAGGAGACCTCCCAGCCTGTTCCTCCTCATTGTGCACTCCTGCAAGGGCAGGTCCCACAGAGCAGAGGCCACCACCCCGGTGGCGGCAGCAGCAGTCCCACTGCTGGCAACCATCTCACACGCTTCAGTGCAGCACAGGCTGCCTCGAAATAGTCCGGCATTTTACACCCAGCCTTATCTCTGCTGTGGACAGCAATATGAATTGCTCCACGTCATGTTTTTTTGTTAATGAGAAGAGTGCTGAAGTGCTGTGCGGAGCACCTTCCCCCAGCCCTGACACTGTCATTGCTGCCTGTGATGAATTAGGGCTGCGCTTGAACCTAAAGACCAGCAAATTAACAGTTAATTAGGAGTTGATAAATAGCAGAGTCACACAGACCTTCTGATTTAGCTTGTTTTCGGCTGCTGCCTTTCTCCCATATCTTGAAACAGCAAGTGTTTATGTGCTTGTAACAAGTGCTTGAGTGGGCCGCCATGTCTGGGGTTTGTCAGGGGCCTGGATGGCTCTCCTGCAGCCCTTTCCGCTCCTGCTCACTTACAGAGCTCTACTTCACACAGCAGCTTTATCAGTATTTATTTCCAAGATAAAGAGATGTGACAGTGCTTTCATGGAGAAATTAGACCCTGTGGTGGTAGGGAGAGAGGGGAGCATTTCCTAGCCTGTCCCTTGGTAAAGCCTCATTCACTCTGTGGAGGCACTCCTGGGCCTGGAGTTTCCTCTCACAGGGACTGATATGTCATCTGACCGCATCAGACAAGCTCTTGGCTCTGAAGAGGGGTATTTTATGAAGCCGAGGGGACTGTAATTCATCCCTCCTCTGTACAAGGACAGTTTTCCCAATTCCTACAGAATTCACTGGAAAAAATTTTCCATTTCGGTGAGAGCAGCCTCACTTCGTCCACCTCAGGTGGAGCACAAGTACTTTAGTGAGATCTCTGTACACTTCAGCTGAAGCCCAATAGCCTCTTGTATGTCTTGACACTGCTGGTGGATGCAGGGGACCAGGGAAAGTTACCAGTAAAATCAAATTAAAGGAGATACTGGACATTCACAGGACCACCTCAGGCCCATAAAATCCATTAACAATGGCTGTGTGCACAGTGTATGTGTTGGTGTGTGCACGCACACTCATTCAGTTATCTTTCCTCTGCTTCAGAGCAACTTTAAGAGATAAGGTTGAAATAAATCTTTGAACTACCTTGAAACGTACCTGGTTTGGACAACCATGGTGCAGGGACATGACCAATCTGCATTTTCAAAATTTCGAAGGTAACAGGTTTTTAGGTTTTTTCTTTATGAATGGGAAGCTAAAGTGTATGTACCTATGTCTAAGTGAAATAAACAACATTGCCAAGATTCAGCTGAAAATGTGATCTAAGTCCTTCTAAGAAACATCCACCCAGGTGAAGGCAGCATTATCTAAATTTATAACTCCAGAACATCGCAAGGAAGGAGGGATGATGAGTGCTCCAGGCGGAAAGAGGTGCTTCAGGAGAGAAGGAAAGCAGGGTGCATGGGCTAAACTGACAGGGGCTAAGGAGGGTAAGCCACTCATTGTCAAACGGCTCTGCTTTAGTCAAGTGAAAATATTTTGCCTCCTCTTTTTCGTTATATCCCATTTTTACCTGCCTGGTGGTTTTCTAGCTCTGCAGGGTATGGGGCCTTCAGCAGTTTAAACATGCTGTATGGCCCATTCCAGGAATTACTTGGCCAAAAGAGAGGAGAATAGACCCAAAACATTACTCTTAATTTGAAGGGGCTGTGTAAGTCATGAAGCAGAATCTAAAAGAACCCCTGTTAATAAATGCATAAATCAACAAAATCCCTTAAGTGCCTTAAAGGTGATTAAACATACACTCAGATTAAATTAAATTCACTGTAGTTTTTAAACATTTCTTTGAGTGACTTGAATAGGTTTGTTTTCCCTTGGAAAAAAAAAAAAAACTGTCACATTCATGTAGGAGCATTGCTTCTCTCAATAAAGGCACATTCAATCAAATCCAGAAACCAACATTTAAAGAACATTACAGCTGGGCTTAAACCAACAAGCAGAAAAGGTTCCAGTGAGGGAGTGATACCACCTTCCTCCCTAGTCTTATTTTATAAAAAGAAGGGCACCACTGTTAAACAGAAACAATTTACCAGTTTTACTTTGGGAGTCTCTGTGGCTTTGCATTGCCAACACTTGGCTCTGAGTACCATTCAACTGTTTATTGTATTAGACTTCCATGCTTGGAGATATGAAACAAGACGGAAACTTATTTTAGAAGTTAATTAAACATTTATCAGTCTCTGAGGTAAATTATCATCTGCAAATAGTAATATTCATTGTAATTAATGGTAGTTACTGGTAAATGGCATATCAGTTATCCCGTTACCGTCCATCCTCGCTCACTGTGCAACATGACAGAGGAACTGGGCCATTTCAAATTAAAGCCTTTATAGTTATAGGTTTCATTTACCATCAATGCTCAGAAATGCAAGAATTAAGGACCTGAAATAAAATCCAGGCTGCTGAAGGAGTCAGTAGGAAATCCTTCTGCAGGAGGCAAATGGACTTTGGGCCAGGTCCTGTAAGAACTGACCAAGGAATTCTCAGATGGTTTTTTTCTCTTTCCTGTTCAGTGGCAATGTGTACTGCTTTTTCTCAGCTTTGCTTGTTCCCCACAAAGCACAAATCCTTCTTCGTTTTTTTCTAATAAGGAATTCAGTTCCAAGTATCAACAGCCAGGAAAAAAGGGTTTGATCTGGCTGTTTGGAACTATTTCATCATATTTCTATATCCTTGAGCACACGTATAACTTCAAGCAACAGTTTTAAACTTATCTATCCTTAAGATTCCAGGCCATTCCTTTGATTGCTCTCTGGGATTTTCCTCAAATTAGATGCCTTCAAGAGGATGTGATCTTTCAAGGCTTGAGTTCACAGTAGCAAGCTTAATCTACAGTTATCTTATTAATTGTGTATTCTCATAGGAGTAACACTGTTCTGCAGCACAGACCCTAAGTGTGTGGGGATACAACTGGTGGTTATATTTAACTATGTAATTTGGACTCTCTGTTTAAGTAAAGGAAACAATAATGGTGGCCTTAATTGCAGAAATTACCAGTTACTTTGACATGGGTTTAATGACTAGGTGGATGGAAACACTAAACCTAATGCCACTTGGCAGACAATTGGAATTGATAATCACCTCTATAAAAGCTATTGATGGTAATCTATTATGAACAGATTTGGCTAATTCCAGGCAGAAGTGGTGTATTACTTAGCTTTAAGACACAGCCTCTAGTAGGTAGACAGTAACGGAGAGTATTCACATATCATTTAAAACAGAAACATAGATCCTGTAAAGAAAACCACAAAGTACTAAGAGGTAATGTTGTTTCCATTAGTATTGTTTTTTACAGAGGGTGTTTACTTCCAAGTAGTAAGGCACCGCACATTATTATCTGCCTTATGTTATTGCCTTATATTACCACGTATAACATATTCCATGCACTGTTTGTGCTACATACTCCCAAATAATGCTCTTCCTGAAGTTGTGGTGAAGTATGCAGATGTGCCATTCAATATAAAAACCGCATCTCTTCCCTCCAGCAGGAAAGAACCCACAGCAAAGCCAAGTTGTTACGTTTGGTGTAGCTGCCTTTAGTGGAAGAAAAACTTTAGAAGGGATAATTGTAGGACTGATACTGAACAGATCAGTATTAGTCAATATCCCAGATGAATTTTTTTATGTGAAGCCATACAGAAGGGCTTGCCCAAGTCTGCCTTCTTCCTTTGATTTCTGTCTCCCCAACAGCTTGGTCAATATTTTTCTTTTTTACTCCTAAAAATTATTTCAGTAGAATTTGCAGCTATCTTATATACTACATAATTTGCATAGACAGCCTTGGTCCATCTCAACCAAATTACTAACAGGATTCTCTGCTGAACTTTGTTGTAACCTAAGCAAAGCCATAGCAGAATGTGGCGTTTTTGAGGAAATATGTAATCACCGCTATCATTTTTCCTCGCCTGTTCTGTAAAAGACCTATTTTCCCTGGCAAAGTAGCCTACCCAGTATTTTAACATGTTCCAGCTTTACCTTGGGATTAGTTAGATTCCCCTCCTAGATAAAACAAGGAAACCAGAGGTGGAAAGCCAATATTATGCTTATGCATGGTTCTCTACCCAGATTAACCAAGTCAGGGCCAACAAACTCACTGGATTGTATTTTTGTCCTTACACAAAGAAGACTACGTAAGAAAGTCTTGAAATTCCGTGCTTGGTACAGAAAATAAAACACTTGCCATTGAAAGGCAACAGGGTTTCTTAAGGTGAAAAACAATTTCCAACTGTTCTGCTAAATACTAAGTACTGACAGATCTCCTACAGTTTTATGCTGAAATTTCAAGCGCCTCTACAAGCTCAGGCATGCAATCAGACGTACAGATAATGTACCAAATCTAAAATGCAAAAATTTCCTCATGTTTCTTACCTCTTCCCTGGGAAATATTTTACAGGACAGCTCTGGAGTTTGTTCCAGGTTTGCTTCTTTGCTATTTTATCGCTAGAGGAGAATAAAGATTCTGAGGTTTCATGCAAAAGACTGGTCGTGACGCTATGCCTTTGCAATACAACGATACCCAGGTCTTTCATGCTTCCACTCATTCATTGGCAATTTCAGCTGTTTCAGTAGGAGCAGAAACCACCTGTTGTCTAGACAGCTAAGCTGATGCTGTTGTGAGATAACTCTCTCCACAGGTAAAACTTCCAGAAGCAGCTAAGTGACTTAGGTGATTTTGGAGTCTACTCCAGGAAACTGAGACAAGTCACAGATACAACCTCTTACTCTCTGTTTGCAATATCTACAGGACATTAACCCAGTAAGTGAAGAAAACTATATGATAAAGCCAAAATTATTTTTCTGACAAAACAAAAAGCTGAGGTAGTGCTTTGATGTAAAGTGAAATGGTTTTAGACATCCACCAGGATCTAAACACCTTACATGAGAACCAGCCAAAACTTGCATAAGCCTTTAGCAGTTTCTGTGTAGTCAATGGGAAGTCAAGCAGTGCACAGCAATAAATGATGCACTGTTAAATGTGTAGAGAGGGGCTTTGATGAAATAAACTTGCCATGTTAGCCAAACTCTCATGTTACTGCAGAGAATCATATCCTGCCTTGCATCTTATTTCAGTGCCCTTTTTTCTGAGTGGTGCAATCATATGTTGGGTGTTATTCATTGGTTTGAATAAGCACAAGCCAAGATTAGTGGATCCAGACCAAGCAACAAAGAGTGCCATATCAAAAAAAAAAAAAAAAAGCATTAGGTGGTAAAGCGAAACCCCGAACAGCCATGTATATATGTAACTAAGTACCTCTCTCTCAGGACTTTGCTTTGCTGTGCAGATGCCAGGCACTGAAATCCTGCTTTTGTGTCCAAATTTCATGCTGGAAAGAGGACTGCACAAGGTGGTTCTGGAGTAACTTTCTAAAAGTTGGACCTTTATTTCAAAGGGTAAGACACTGCAAGGCTGATTTCCAGAGCTGCTGAAGTCAATGAGATAACTAAAAACCCATCTGGAAGCACAAACACTAGCAGCTGTGACTAACTCACAGGACTGAAATAGAAATACATTTCATTTGATATTTTCTTCCGGCTCAGAGATGAGAGGACTGTCAGCTTCAACATGCTGAAGAGTAAGGGCCGGCACAAAAGTGAGATGCTACAGAGCAGTCTAGATAGGAGCATTGCTTGTGGCGTCCATGTGGGGATACATGAGGGATGAAAGAAGAAATCACCTTTTTAAGTAATACCAGATTTAGTTCCGGAAGATAGCATCACCGAAATGCTTTCTATTAAAGTACACAGCTGAAGCCAACACTGGAAAGGACAAGCAAAAAATGCACTGAGCAGAAAGAAAAAGGATAGATGATTTTTTGATTTTTTTTATTGTTCTTCTAACCTGCTACAAACTTTTTGGTCAAATTTTCTGTATTGGTATAGCTTTAGAAATAATAAGAAAGATTTAGAGTCATCTTTCTGTCTAGCCCAATATACTTCATTTGATGCAACTAACTTTCCCTAATGTATAGGGGAAAATGAAAGTTAAAAGAATGGCCAGAAGGGAGCCAGAGGAAAATACACATTTTCAGCAACAAAGTTAGGAGATAAATGAATAGCGGAATATAAATATGAATACAGAAAAAAAAATAAAAAAGGTTCAATACAATTAAATAAAATCAAATTTGTTAGTTTGGAGTTTTTAATAGACTGAATATCTACCTAATCAGAGAAGGAGGATATTTGAAGAAATTTTAAAGGCCACTAAGTAAAGGCATACATTATATAAATCCATTTAATAGAGAAATAGCTTTTAGGAAAAGTAAAATGCTATGATAAAGAAGAAAACATTTTCTATAAGAAAGCCTTCACATTTGGGGGCTGCTACAACAAGCAGTCCTACTCCTTCAACCTCTCCCACAAACATTCTGCTTTGCGAATAAACATGAAAGTTTTCACCCCAAGGGGGGTACATATTTGAAGAAAGATGAAGCACGAGGAAATGGAAGATAATAGTGAAAATCTGAATATAACCTTCCCTGAACTTCAGCCATTTGGCAAACTACAATTATGTAGAGTGATTCTTGAGATAACAAGAAAGCTAGTAATAGAATCTAAACACCAGATTCTCAATTTTAAAGTAGTACAGTTTTTACAGTTAAAAATACTTTCCATGCAGGGAAAAACCAGTCTTGACTTACTTTATAATTTAGTAACATATCTCAGATGACATTTATTTCTTGCACAACAGATGCATAACTATCGTCTTTTCTGGATAAGCAATGATATTTTTGTGACCAGCCCAAGAAGACATCTCACTCACCAGAAATGCACTGAACTACAATCAAAGATGTCACCAGCCAGACTTGCAACTAATGATGGAATGTATATTCTGAAACACTATTTCAGATTTTGGGGCTTCTCTCATACATGTATTCTATATCAACAGGCTGTAATCACAATAAACTTTCTAAATTTTTTTTTTTTTGCAGTCTGCTTGAAATCTTTACTTTTCTCATTTGACAACCAAGATTTGTCAAGACTAGTCTTACATATGTTCCAAAGAAGTAAGTCTGGCATCCAGTCTCCTCCGCACAGAAACCACCTTGGTTGTCCTCAGAAAAAATGATGCGCAGAGCCCTTTGAAGGCACTCCTGCATTATTAGTGAGACTGGAAAGATTCAACAGGCCCTTGCAGTCTCTGGCCTGCTTAAAGCAGTTCTGCCATCCCCTGTTGCAGCAGTTGGTCCCACCTGGCAGTGCAGTGGTCCATGGGTCCGGAGCTCAAATGGGGAGCTACCTGCAACCACCCAGGCACATCCTGTAGCAGCAATTCTATGGCAAAGAATTTTTCAGGGTTATACCTCAGCAAGCACAGGTTTGGCTATGTGAAAAAGCTTGGGTTTAGGTTATTTTAAGCTTTCAGATATTATCTAGTCCCTGTTTGCGGATGCACACTAATGTTAAGATGAGCAACTCTCCTCTATTCAACGCACAGTAAAACATACCAGGTTAAACTAGCTTCACTGCCACCTTAGAGTGAAAGGTCATTTATCACATGGCCACAGCAGAAGGGAAATAGCTACCACCTGACAGAGAGTGGGTTCCTCATCTGCCTCTCAGCTCTGTATGTGTGTTTGCAAAATAAAATACATTACCAGGAAGTCAGCACTTAATACAAACCTGTTTACTTTGCACTGGAATGGATTAAATCTAAATGTGGAGAAGCAGCAAAATACATGCAGCAACTGCTGCCCATCACTCTCCATGGAGTGCCTTGCCCAGGAACGCCTGTGCCTCTGTCTGGGCACCTTCCCAGGGACATGCTATCTCCATGGGTGATGGCTCCCCAACCTTCCAGCCTAAATGCTAACATGCAGTGTGCAGATAAATAACAAGATGGACAGTAGGCCTGATACTAAACTTTGGACTGGGGCCTAAGTAACGATGCAAATTCATCTAGGAAGAATTTCACTTACAAATATGTTTCAAGTGTAATTATGCACAAGGTTTTTATTGATACTTTTAAGAATGAGCACTGCTTTATAAAGGCATTCCTGACTGTGCCATAAGTAAGATATGCAGAGTGGAAGTTTGCTGTAAAGTAAGAGTAGTTGAGAATTTATGAAAGATAGAAGACAGCCCAATTATCAAGGCATTAGAAATATTTCCCCTACCTTATTCCAGGCAGGAGCCAAAGTCTACTTTTTGCCTAAGCCACAGGCAGTGAGATCCATCCGTAGGAGCAGCCAGCCAGTGTGCTGGAATCCTGTTGGTGACACAGCAGCCTCATTCAGTGGGGCAGTGGATAAATACACAAGCAAATTCCTTGTTTCCCTTCAAAGTACCCAGTTCCAAATAATCTACCAAGAAAAAAATCTAAAAATTAAGCCAGCAGCAACAGATATTATCAGCAGATATCATCAGGAAATTCAACACAGCCCAGCTCTAGCTTTGATCTTACCAGCTTCTAGGAATTTAAATATTTTCCCACATACACTATTTCACAAAGACTTAAAAATATCCCAAACTCTTTAGCTTTTATAACATATAGATTTTTCTCCAAATTGGTGCACTAAAACAGGAGGTAACATTTCATCTACTCCTTTCAATAAACAGTATGAATTCAGAATACAATACTTTACTGTATAATGTTGAGGCTATGCATCAATTACATCCCACTTCAACCTAATTTGACAGTACAGCCTTTGTGCTTGCTCCTTACATTAGTACAAATTCTAACCCTGATGCCCAGATGACAATCTAAGCCTAACTCATCCAGTCTAAATTAGAAATACAGTTTGTAGATACCAGTTAATAATAAATATTGAATATGGTTTTATGATACAAAGACAGAAATATCCACTTTTGGTGATGTTACATGTAATGTATGTCTAAATCAGGAAATGCATATAGGCATTAACCACTAGTAATTAGCTATTTCTTGTTGAAGATACCACTCCAGTGGAATTTCTGCATTATGATCACAGAATTGTTGAGGCTGTGTGCTACCTCTGGAGATCATACAGCCCAAATCCTTTGCTTAAGTAGGTTGCTCAGGGATGTGTCCAGTCAGGCTTTGATTATCTCCAAGAATGGGACCCCATGACCCCTCTGGGCAAGCCATTTCAGTGTCTGACCACCCTCACTGTAAATCTCCAGCATTTCAACTTAGGTCCATTACCTCTCATCCTGTCACCGGCACACCATTGAGAAGAGTCTGGCTCCATCTTGTTTTACATTATCCCTTCAGGTGTTTACACACACTGCTAAGATCCCCCTGAGCCTTCCCTTCTCAAGATTTAGAAAGTGGAAACTGAATCGACCTGTTTATTTATTAACATTGACTTTATAAATGCGTATAGACGGACCTGAGATCTTACCCATGGCTACTTCATTAGCTGCCTAACGCTTTCAGTAACTCTGGAGTGTGAGACAAAATCTTGAATGTGATGCTTTCACTAAAGTCTGTCATTCATTGCAGAAATGTGATAATTTGTCATTAGTACTTCCAGTGTGAAGCAATACCCTAGATCACAGGTATTACTGTTTAGACAACAGTCAATGTAATCAAATGTGTAAACCCTCCAAAGACTATTCTGAGCGTATCTGGACCTTCTCAATACACTCGATTTTCTCTCGTTAGAAAACAAATTACAAAATAGCATTGGTCAACAATATAAAAGCCATGCACTGCCAATTACTTCAAAGGCAACCACATGCCTGCTGCATGGATGCTGTTTGCCTTTGATTCTCTGAAGATTTACAATGTCACCAATTACTGAAGCTCAACAGCAGTGCTTAAAATGCATGAGTAAAATACTAGAATAAAGAAATAAAACATTTTGATGGGATTATTTTCCTTGCCTTATGATTTATGATCCATAGAGCTTACAATATTTAGGCAATCTTGCATGCATTGGGCCTAGAGTTTGTTTTGAAGTAAGAGATGATTCACAGAATTATTTGCCTGCAGAGTCTGGTTCATTAGGCAAAAGTGAAATATTAGGGGAACGATCATAAATTACAAGTGTTAACCATACTGCCATCCTACCTATCAGGGCAAGATTTTGGTTTACTCCTCTACACAAGATTCAAGGCTAAACTTCATTATGTGTCAGAGATTCTCTGGTCAGAACTGAACCACAAATCTGATACTGAAAAATGCACCATGTTTAAATGGTAAAAGTCTATTTTTCAGCTGCAAGTTCATTGCAAAGCTGAGGTCAAATTAAAATGCCCAGTATCAGTATCAAAAGCTCAGATAAATTCTGCACTGTGATAACTTTAAAAGACCTCCCTTTGACTAAACATATCCAGAACTGTGCAACTTTTACATATGTACATATAATATATTAAAACAAAACCAAAAATTCGTATCCTTAGGAACATCACCCTTGAAAACAGTCCAGGATAATTCTGGTGTGAGATGAGAGCATAAAAAAAAAAAAAAATCAGATTACATTCTTCACCTTTTTATTATACACAGAATTCTAGTATCTATAATGTTTTAAAGTACTTATATACACTATAGTCTAATATGATTTATTTGGTTATTGCAATAACATTTTAGTGCCATTTTATCTGAGAGTTCATGGAATGTTTTAAAATCCAAGCCTAATGGAAGCCAATCAATCATCACATTTTCAAAGAACAAATTATTTAAGTTTTTGTACTACACAGAGCTAATCACTGCACAGAGATATCCTATTGTTTTGACTGATGTCATTCATTTTTCTTTAGGCTGACCTGATTGATAGTCTAAGTGTTGAAGTTAACCAGACATATGGATATGTACTCCTGGGGTATTTCCAGTCCAGCTGCCTTTTTAGCACTAAAAACTCCATTCGTCTGATAGCAACATGCAGCTGCTCCTGCTCATACAATTGAAATTAAAGTCTGGAACTGAATGTGACAGCCTATACTTTTTCCTCTTACATTAAGGATTTTGTCCATGATGCCTCCAAGCAATCACCAGTTATAAATGAGCTATATTAAATCCGCATCTATATTTGAGTATGTGGTGGCCTGGTTTCCAAGTTCCCTCTTTCACATCTTAAAACACTTATTAACAACATTGCTGAGACACCCAAGTATTATTGCGTCCAATTCTTCCTCTCCTCTGTGAACTGGAATCCAATGCTGTGTCATATTAAGGCTGTTGCTTTTGATAACCAGAAAAGTCCTCCACGTGCCAAAATCTAGCTAGACTTCATCAGGGGAGCTGACTAACTGAAATCTGCGGGATGATTACCTGATTAAGAGAAGCAAAATTTGGCTTATCACATGCAAAATCTTCAATAATAAGAATGCAAGCTTCCCCAGACTCTGTGAAATCTAACACAAGCCAGTTCCAGCCTGACGTACTGACTAGAGTCTTTTATTCTAATGTATTACATTACTGCTTTATTGGCTGACACGTACAATAAAAAGTTTTAGGAAAAGTTTGCATGAAGAATTAAAGGAAAAGCTTGCATATCCATGATTTTTTACTTATGCAGTCACTGGACCAAATATATCGCTTCTTCCAAGCAGTCACATTCAAAGCCGTTAAAGCACACATATTTAGCCTTTATGCTATGACAGAAAATATAAGCAAGTTATACAAGTTTTGATTGTTTAATCTAAATTTACATTTTGAAGTCTCTTCCAGCATTCACTGTGAAGAAAGTATCAGCATTGTTCTTCTTTTGCTGCTAATGGGCAAAGTTTTCAGACTCTGGAAATGCATGAGCAGCTTTGCCATTATTTGACATGGACTTCTATATTGCAAACACAAGCTGCACATAACTGCACTTGGGATAAAACATCAGAGCTGGAAATAAGAGAGTGGTTTATTACCTGGCAAAATGCAAGCATCTCTTTGTAAGGCTGTATTTTTACAGAAATATGGAACTTCCAGAAACATGACTGTTTCATGCAGACTAATTCTTTGAGCAAGTACGCAAAACCATATATACACGTATATGTATGTGTAGGATGATAAATAAAACATTAAATAAAACACTTTTCATATCTCATGGAATCATTTCCACTCACTTCTTTAGCAGTGAGGAAAGAACAGAATCTTGCAGAGCAGTTTCTCACTAAAACATTGTACTCAATGGTTTACGTGTAATGAAATGCACAAACTGCATTTAGCAGGAGCTCTGCCTCACGCCCATGAAGCACCTTTCATGTCGTCTTTCTAACGGCTGGCTTTTGCTTTCAGAGTATACATTTTTGCTATACAACCAGGAAGCTGAAAACTCAGATATTCTTTTCATACACTGGCATCTCTTTCTAAGCATTGCTGGCAAAGCTACTGCTCAGAGATCTGAAAGTTTTAGCTCACAACTACATCAAGTATAAGAAAGCAACTCGTTCAATCTCCTATTGCCTGTAAGAAGCAGGTTTTCAATATAGGAATCACGAATAGCATATAAGATGGCTTTTGCAAATGGAATTTTAACTGCGTGCCACCTGAAAGAAGTACTCATATATGGTTTGAACACTAATTATGTTATTCTTGTAAAAAAATCTGCCCTGTCAGCTGTGACTTAAAGGTCACTGCTGCTGTACAAGAAAATTAACAGTAAAGCAAAAGGCAGGTACAAAAAGTTTCAGGAAGCAATTGCATATATTAGTCTCAGTAAAGTTAACACAGCTATAACAAACAGCGATGCATCATTTAATTTTACCAAAATCAAC
The DNA here is from genome assembly GCF_000690535.1 of Cariama cristata. Taxonomy (NCBI): domain Eukaryota; kingdom Metazoa; phylum Chordata; class Aves; order Cariamiformes; family Cariamidae; genus Cariama; species Cariama cristata. Next base: position 24,891 of record NW_009633378.1, on the reverse strand, counting down.
AATGAAAAAAAAAAACTGCTGTAAATCAGCAACCATGAATTAAACAAAATTTTGCTAGAAACTACCTCCACTGGAAGAAAGCTGTTCTAATTTCTGCAATGCCTTCTGACA
>NW_009633378.1:0-24749 GCF_000690535.1 Cariama cristata | reverse complement strand
GAAAAATGCCCCCCCAGCCATAGAAACAGCATGAATACTATAAATGAGAACAACATGAAGAGGTTATCTTCAAAATGTGCTTGTTGAAAGACCAAGTATATTTGTAAGGGTAAAATCCTGCTCCTTTTAAAATCAGTTAGATATTTTGCTGCAAAGCCCAGGGTTCTGATGTCACAAGAACTAAATAGAAAATAAATAGAAAATAAATATTTTCACAACCATTCTTTTAACCAAAAATGTCATGCTGTAGTTTTATTAACTCACATTTTTCTAAAGTCAAATTATTACAATGCAAATATTTTCAAGTGGGAGATAGCTATCAACATGAAAAATTAATTCAGTGCCATACTGGGGTTCAGCTGACACCTGACATACAAATACTGCAGACACTACACTGCCACACCATTATCTGGCAAATGGGAAAATACTGGACTAATATTCACATTTAATCTAGAATTTCAAATAGAAGCAGCTGTTCTCTTTTAAGAAAAAAAGATGAAACCAAAGAAAACCCAAACAACAAACCAAAACAAAACAAAGCAAAAAGCTCACACTGGGATCTTTTATAATTTTGTATATACTTAATAAAATAGCCATATTTAAGAATTACATTATGAAAAGCAAAATTACTTTGGCGAGTATACAACACCTGGGTCCACAGGGTTTTCTATAGTGAGCTGAGTGAAAACTGAATGTGTTTCCTGCTATGTAACCATACCATTGCCTTCTATGTTTTATCCTTTATATTCTGGTTCTGAGATACCTCTATAGACTTTGTAAAAGCGGCAAAATCCCTACAAAAGTGACTTCTCTCAGGTCTTTCTGAACAACCAAGAGTGAGAATTAGGCATATTTCTTCCCCATATGGATGCTCACAGGAGAGCATTCTGTCATCCATCTTCGTATAAGTGAAATTTTGTATTATGTCGCCCCTTGCCTTTGCACAAATTCTGTTACTCTACCCTGGCCTGAGAACCTCAATGAAGCCAGCAGAGTTAAAATACAGACAGAAGTCAGACCATACAGTTTATTTCCTGTATTTTTCTTGAAAATCCTAAACTAGGACAGCAGCACATACAGCAGAGCTATATACATTAACAGATCAGTATAGCTGACTGCCGCATTTGCCAAAGAACTGGACAGATTAGACAGAAATTTTGATTAAGGTAGATCAAAATGATTAGGTTTGAAGTGCCCAGCGAGCATTTGCTTGATAAAGTGCCGTTAGTAATTATATTCTGGAATTTCATAGCAAAAATATCACGTCAAAATCAACTGCCTGGAATTTTAAACAGCAGCTGTTTAAAATATGACAGAGTTTTGCTTAGTACAGAGAATGAGAATTTTAAAAGCCATAGAAACAAGAACCTCCAAAACACAGAATACAGAAACTCTTAATTCACTCAATAGTTAAAGGACTCGGTTCATAATTCAAATACATTTAAAGTCAGAAAAAAGTTATTCCACTTGGAACTGGACTTTGGACAAGATAGTCACAGTCTGGCAGGAACTACTTTATGTCCATCAGCACAGACTGTGGGGCTGATCTTGTTACCGAAATTGGGAATAAAACCTCTTAACATCAATGTAGTATTAAGAAGCAGGCCCTCCTTTATTGCAGTGCTGGGGACATGGGGGATAGCACCGCCTATCATGTTCACCTTAGCATCAAATTCCAACAGTTTTTATACACTTCTTCTGTCGAGTCATTGTTACGTAAGTTCTTTTACATAAAAATGCATAATAGACTCATTCTTAAATTTAACCTTTACAATGATTGGTTTCATTAGTTATATAACCTTATCAATATTCTTATTCTAAACCAATCATTGGTCAGTTCTACTTAACTCTATTGATTAAGATTCTTGGTATTCAAATCAAGGTAGGAACAGTAAGGGGATTTCCAAGCAACATAACTGGTGTCCATGATGGTCTCCTTAGTTACTTAAAACAAAACAGAAAAATCCAGTAACTACCTGGTGAGATTTCTATCGTTGCCTATTTCAAACATAACAATCCTATGGTTACATATTTCAAACTTAACAATCCTATGGTTAACTATTTCAAGCTTAACATACAACAATCAGCCATGTGCACTGGGACTTTTGTAAACTTACATATTTCTATATAACTAAGTCTCACTTCTTTGAATGTCTATGAAAATAAAAAGTATTTATTTTAGAATCCCTGAAGCAAATTACAAGAAGAAAACTAAACTTTAACAGAGCCACAGACGCTGAAATAAGAAAGGACCATTACAATGATCTGTTTTGACTTCCTTCTTACTTCTTATATAGAACTTACTTACACAGAACTTACTTCTCATGTAGAACTTCAGCTAACACTTTCATTGCCTGAACACAACTTTTGTTCATCTATAACACATTTTAGGAACATACCCAGTCTTCATGCAAGGACTTCAGATGACGAGATCAGTATATACACAGGCAATGGTTACTTCCAGTAGTCACTTTGGAGAAAACCCCATCTTTGACAAAGGGGAAAGAATCGAGACCCTTACTAAACAAGATACACAATTCTCCTTTCCCTAGGACAACTTCCTGAGCAGCTTTTTCTCAGCCTACTCTGTTTTCTCCTTCCTAACTGTGTTTTATTTTTCATAATGTCTAGGTTAATCTGATTCCTGTTATAATGTCTCTGAATAAAAAATATCATGTCACAGTTTATAAATAGATGCAGCAAAAGGGAAAGTTTTCCTGGGAAGTCTGGAATACAAATACAGAATGATGGTAACTTTGTGTTAATGGTAACTTTTTTTGTCTTAGTTAAAATTTTAGTTGCTGTATTTTTCTTTCCTTTTTTTTTTTTTTTTTTTTCACCTACGAAACTAACAAAAAAAGTCCCATGCACCAAAAATTGCGATCTTATCTAATATCACTAGCAATTACCAATGTATGTGTCCAGCTGGGTGACGTGAATTTATCCGGCACATATTTGAGAAAGAGACATTAAGTTTAATGTTCCAATGGTCTAAAGCTGCATCACATGGAAAGCAGAGCATTAGTACTGGATTTGCAGCAATTGAAATCCATTCATCCCTGTTCCTGTGTATGAACCTTCCTGCAGATTGCTGTGCAGTCGGCACCTAAGATTGCTTCACAGCTGCATCCTGAGCATGGTGTCACGGAGCTGTGAAGCAATCCTCACCGATACACACAGCACAGGAATTGCTCTTGAATCTCACTCTTTGAAGAATCAGCTATCTAAAACATAACTCCCCCCTACACTTGCTCATCAGTAAGTATATTGCCTGAATTATTACTCAGATTAGCTCAGGATCACATCTCTCAGGGACAGACAAAGCAGATCGACTTTATCAGATCAGCTAAGTGCTGTTTACACAGTAGCGCTGGTGAAGTCTTTGGAAAAGTTTGTGCAGTATTGTGCTGTTTGGCACAACTTGAGGGCATCAAAGCCTGGGTCTCAGCATGTCAACACAGGCATGATTTAACACCTTCAAGATTTCACCTAAATAGTTTAAAGACTGTTGTTAAATAAATGTAGCCAGATCATCCTTTTATAGCATCCGTACTTTAAACCTTTGTTGGGGTGACAGAAAAGGGGAAGTTCCTACCTATGACATGTAGGAAACCCAGCACTGTAATTGATATGCTATCTAACAGGGAACTAGTGTAAATCTTTCAGCGAAGGGGAAATATGCTTTGAATGTTTACTTTGAGTGATAAGGCCTCCTGATACATTTTGAACCTGCTCAGCTCTGTAAAGAGTGGTGCCAGGAAAGCCTGCGAGCATTAGTGTAATGAGTGGTCAAAAAAATCTGGACTGCTATTCCTACTTGCAAATGTAAAATGCATAGCTGGGCAGTGTGCTAAATGGAGTCTTTAACTTTGAGACTAATATTTCCTAATGTTTATTTAAGAGCCCACAGTGATGGGAATTGCTGAATATAGATATCATGTTATTCCTATTAATGGAAACACGAAAGAAGTTAAACAATTTTTGAGTTTACTCCAACAGAATCTAATCCAATTTTCATTTTAGCAAGAAGGAATTGAGTTTTGTAATACTCAAGCAGAAATATTGCTTTTTTAAGAACTAAATGCAGGTTTCTTTATATTTTAAAATTGCATCCAAAATATAAAAAGGAAAGATTTAATTCTCAGTAATTTTCCTTAAAACATGATATTAAATACTGCTGTTTGAAACATTTTTGTTCAGCTTTTTTTATGAAAAGCATGTAACTTTACTCCATTATGGTTGAGAGGAGTATTGTTTAAATAAAATGCCTGAAACAAAAACTCTTGAGTCAATGGAAAGACTTGCACTGGGTCCCTGGGCATTTGATCAAACTTTCATTCAGAAAACATTTTTCTCCACCAACATACTTAAGCTGTTAAAATTAAAATGCAATTTAAGCAATTATATAAATGAGAGTGACAAATGTTTCTTTTCCTAAGTGCAAGCAGGTGTAGAGCACAATCAAGGTTATTCTCCAAGAGCCGCAATCTTTACATTTATGAGCAGTGCCGAAAGAGCCCAAGACAAAAGCAACAAAACATTATGAACTTTAAACAAGATTAGCCCAGTTTACAACCTGTGTGCAAACAGATCTACAACATCATCTATTTGAACTATGCCAACTGTTATCACAAGCCACTGTTAACACAAATACATGTGTAATGTCATGAGCACAACACCCAGAAATACGTGACATATATACATTTAAATGACAAAAGTTCTGACCCTTTAGTCTGCATGACTGGTCAGTTAAGCAAGTACTTATATTTTAAAGAAATCAGAGCTCATCTACCAACTGGTTTACTTTAAAGTAGGAAGTTTACTACGTATTACTACTACAATATAGCGACTTCACTGGAATTACACCGATGTTTTGCACAAAAATCTGATTCAAATATGTAAGGAAGTTGCAGAAAAAAAAATTTAAGTCTTTTAAATGACAGATGCTTTGATCAGCTTTCCACTCTTATATATCCAAAATCTAGCTCAACCCTTAAACACTCAGATTTCTGCCTTTGCTGATAACACACCATCCAACTTTAGGTGAGCAGAAAGTTATCTCCATTCTTTACAACATTTCTGAAAATTAAATTTTAAAATATGAAATCCTCAGCAAGAGCAGTTCAGCAGCTACTGTAAAATACCTACACTTGAAACACATAGAAGTTAGAGAATCCATTACTTGATAATGACAACCTCTCTGTGACTGATCTCCAGCTGCTGGATTTTTTTTTTCTGTTAGTCTCAAATGCTCAATATTTACTCACTCTATCAATACAAAACCTGCAGAATATTCACTATAAAGGTTTTCTATAATTAACCAGAAAGTAAAATCCTCAGCTAGTACAAATAGATGCTGATTTACAGCTAAGAATCAGATCATATAGTTTTGTTTTGATGGCAATACAGTCTATTGTTGTGGTTTCTAATGGTTTCTGTTTGAAACAACTTCTGTATTTTCACTGCCAATATGTGATTCTGTATGGACAGGAATAGTCTATTAATGAATTCTTCAAATCTCTTTTTGTATAGATCTTTTCCTTTAATTTTCTCCTGCTTAGTGATGAAATAAAACTGAATCCAAGACCAAAAAGCCGCCTAAAATTAGTGTTGAGTAACATAACTGGAAACTAAATTTGTATTTGCCTGTTATACATTTAACTCCCATTAACGTTATTACTACTTTTTAATATCTTTTTAAAAAATTTCTTACAATGATAATCCTTGAGATTCTTCTATCTTCTACCTTAACATCAGAAATCACTATAATGTGCAGCTCTAAAATTGCCAAACATTTGCTACTTTATACTGGTAAGGCTGCATTTTCTCCTACTTTCATCTCACGTTGATAGCCTGCACCAAAATACTGCTGGAGACACAGAAAACCCTATTGAGAGCAACAGCATTAGTGCTGCTTTCTCAACAGCCAGCCAGCAAGTTGTGAAGCATGCAATAGAATGATGGAAAGGCACAGCACAAAGAGAATTTCAACACTATTATTTTGGTATAAGAGAACAGCAAATATTTAAATATTTGCTTGGGTTTTTTTAGAACAGTTTTGGTAACAGTAGTAAGGTAAGACTCTTGTCTCATTTGTTTGTGGCTCATTTTTCAAGCAAACTTCTTTCAGAAATGTTTTTGAACAATCACTGCAGCAATTATTTTTACTGAGCTTAAGAAAATTTGTAATTTAGTGGCTTTTTCTTTCCCATATAATGGTGTAAAAATTAACTGTACCTATTAGCCCAAATGCAGCTTTGTGGGAAACAGATTGGTATAATGACTTATATATAAATGACTGAAGGATTTAATTACTGACCTGTATTGAAGGTAATGATTGAGAGTTTTGAAAAAATCTTTCCAGATTCCCATGTAATTGGCAGGCTGTACTACACTTGCCTGATCTCCGATGAATGGCCACCCCCTCGGAACACTGCTGAGACTGCTATTGATTTAACTTCTCTTTATTGGAAGGTATGAAAATTTGGGTACAAAGTAGGTATGGTGGAAATAAAACAAATGGCCGGTTCTTGGCGATATCCATAAAAGTGCAGGGGAGTTTCACCAAGGTTGGTGTAGTTGCTCTGCATTTCCATCAGTGCAAGGAAGAATGATTTGGTCCATGTTAACACAAAGGATAGCTCCAGGAGCGAACTGGCTATCACTACTCCACAGCTCATAGGGATGGTTCAATGAGCACTAATACTGACCAACTCATGGTGTCATCTGAGCTTCCAATAGAAAGAATTTTGGTCAAGAATTATGATCCAGTTCTTGATAATCTTTTACTGTACTTGGAAGGAAGTCATGCCAACATGCAAACCTGGCACCAATTATTTCTCATCCTTTGCTGATGGAGCCCAGTGGTTACCATACCTCAAGTAAAAGTCAATGGCTCTGCTCATACCCTGCCCTCACCTCTCCCCCAGGTTCCTTTTACCCCATGAATCTTTATTCAAAATAAAGGAAGAAGAAATGTTAGAGCACATGCACATGATAGCCAATGCAACTAGCAGACCTTTGCAACGGGGCCTCTATTCTCTGCAAAGAAAGTAATCAATAAAAAAGCAATCAGGGCAAGTGACCAGCATGAGTCAGCTGATTTCCATGGTCAGACCCTGCCTGCTGAGACACGCAGGGGGCCGCACGCCACTAGATGGCAATGCATAGTGAAAAAGAAATAATTTTGATTTTACATACCCTGTGTTCCTGAAGCATTCTTTGTAACAGTACCAAGAGCATTCCTTCTACAGTACTCCATGCATTTCTTGAGAAGGAGTTATAAATAGTGTTTCATGATATGGTGAGGATTTATTGTAATTTGGGAAGTGAATAAATTACTTAAGTGCAAGTATCCAGGGAGAAGGAGCAGTAAAATACTCACAGTAGAACCTGCTGGCTATTTGATAGTTTTTGTCTTCATGAAACAGTTTAAAATAAATCTTTCTTTGATTTCTGTGCAGTTCTGTTATTATTATTAGAAGTTGTGGTATCATCTGCAAACCGCAAGAACAGGCCTTAAGTAGCGGAGCACGTGTTTCACATTTATCAAAATTCCAAATTTTCAGATTTTTTTAATCACTGCAGTCTACACTATGAACAGCCAATTAATTTACATGCAAAGTTTTGCAACAAGTGATAGAAATGAAAGACTAATAAAATTCTTATACTGTGATATACAATTAGAATTTTTCTATTTTACGGTTAGAACTAGTACTCTGGTTATTTCTATTTTTGTTTTTATCACTGCTGAAAATTTCCTTGGGATTACAGCTACACATACAAACAGGTCAGAAATAACATATTTTAAACTAACCCCACATTTCTAAAACCATTCAGGGGAATAAAGAAGCATGTCACATTCACTAGCTGTTCCCTAAAGGGGATTTTTTTTAAGAATCATTTGTATTTTAAACTTCTTTTATTATCTATAGTTTTTTGGTAGATAGTGCCAGGAATCTCTTGCTGAGGGAGTTCTTTAGCAGTGCAAAATACTGCTTCGGGGCATATATCTTACCTGAGTCTTCTGAAGAATCTTGAAGAAACAATATAAACAACAGCATTTTAAAGTCTTTCTAAATACAACTTTGGGGTTGCACCAGCACTTTATGATGAACACATACATCCATGGAGAGATTAAGACCTGGATCTAAAGCACAGCAAACTCAACACACAGACTTACCGATTTCAATAAGACTTTGAATTGTTATTCAACGCACATACCCAGAAACCATAATCAGCTACTCTACTTATTTAATTAGCTCTTGTTTTCAAGCATCTGAAACAAAAGACAAGTATGATATGGTGTGTAGGCTGATTTTCTATAGAAGAGTGCAAATCACGGCCTCAGGTGGAAGATTTTGAGAGTGTTTGGACCTAAATACTGCACCTACACCTAAAGTTGTAGACTGAGGTGCGGCAGGATTTTTCAGAAATGCCTAAATACTTTCATCACTTAAGTGAATTTATTGAAATTTGTTCATAATTATTTCCTAGGACATTAGGTACTAATCTGCATCTTTAGACAGTTTGGATTTATTCTCTCACACATCTAAAACTGTGACTTTCTGATACTTTCAAACCTAACAGCATCTTCATTTTAATGGCATCTTCAAGTCAGTAAACCTGGCTCCCAGTGTTTAGTTTGCTAATGACAACAGTTCCCCTTCAAAACATTTAATAATTTGCAGGATATTTATCTCTAAAGAATATGAACAATAACAATCTATGATCTTCAACTGTCAATCCTTAAAAGATACACTTTCTGGTTTTATGTTGCTTTACAGTAGAACCTCCCTGTGTAGAATTTGGACAAATCTGTATATTTTTATAAAGAGCAAATGGTCACGAGTAGGCTGCCATGAGCAGAGTGGCATAGACATCTCAGGACTTAAAATCTAGTACATTTTTTGGAATAAAAGGTACTCCCAGGGCTAGATGCCCACCTTACCTATACTCTTTTAAAAGAGATGGGAATATTTCTTTTTGCTTTTGGTGGGGAGTATGTTTGGTAAATGGTAATAAAATACTACTTTGTATAAATATTTTGGGATTTGTTTTCTGAGAATTAACACCTTTCTTCACAATTAGCATAAATAAGTGATTTTGTACCAGGTAGTACAGTTCTCGTTACTAAGAATTCTGTCCTTTTAAAAAATAATTGGTAGATGTTCCAAGTGCTGACTAGGGATTTGCACAACATTCATCCCTAGATTAATGGAAAGCACATGGTGAAAACTCCACAAATCACCTTACTTCATCCTAAGAAGCAAATAAATAGCTGCTAAGGGACAGACTCTCCTTGCTTTTACATAGGGAAATCCATTGGTTCTAAGGAAAGATAATAAAATCTACTTCGTCTTCCATCAAATGTGAAAACTTTGAAAACTTTCAAAGCAATTTTTCATTCTCTGAATTTGTTCCCAACATATTATTAGAAGTCTGCAGAAACATTCAGTGCTGGATAAGTCTTCTCAGTGTATTCGAAGTAATACTAGATGCAATATAAGAAGCGGTTTGGCCTTTTACGAAAACCATCAGTTCAAAGTATTTTCAGCATAATCCAGGACACTAAATCACTAGTTAAACAGAAACATTTACTGACAACTTGAGTACAAATGTTTTATTGTGAAGAGCAATGAACATAATGACCAGAGCTGTAGCCTCCCGGTCTGGCTAAACAAGGTAGTGGTGTTCGTGGGTATATGTGATTAAAATGTCATTGCCATGGCTAAGCTGGCAGTTAAAAAGAAAACAAGAGGAGTCCCCACAAGGCCTATTAAAGCTTTGGAAGGGCTTTAATAACCTCTGTCAGTATGGGTCTAACGGAGATAGCCTTATTTACTTTGAAGGGGGCAAAAAGATCCATCAAAGTCAATAAAGCTGTTTCTAAAGTTTAATAAAATGGAAGACTATCACAACCTGCTCCCAGATTGATAAGCCATCTCAAAGTTGACTGAACAAACTAGCCTTAAAAGCAAAGGTTTCCGTGTCCACACTGAAACAACTTGTGCAACTTCTTGCTTTAATCAAGTACAAACCAGCTTTAATTTTACTAGTTCTAGTAGTCCATAGAAGTGTCAGTGCAGCAGCCCACACAAGTTAGTCATCCGAGGACCCTCCTATGTTTGTACAGTCCTCACCAGATCTTGTGGTCCCACAGTGACACTGCTCTTGGTACACAAGGACCCAGGTTGGGACAGATGAGCTATAATCTAGCTACGCACTCTACAGCTGCACCCTCAGAGCGGATCCAAATCTGAGTTACTACCCTGTTAACCAAATTGCAAATATTTTCATTAGTTAGTTCTTTAGTCTAAAAAAAGAAAATTAATTCTCGGTTCAGTGCTTCTGTTTCTCTTCTGCCACATTCTTTTAATTCTGCAAACTTCTGTTTGCTCATACTACTCTTCTACAATAACCTTCTAGTTAATGTTGTGCCTCATTTCAGTGTTTCTAAGTATCAAAACTGACCAGGTAAAAAAACCCAAACCCCTATCACTTCCCAAACTTTGCAGGGTTGTTTCACTACTGGTTATGTGCAATGTAACACCTACTCTCACTTGCCGAGTACTTGAAGACCTTTGTGTCCTGGACAACAGGTTTCAGAAGAATGGTGAAATCTACCTTTTCGCAGCCAAAATTCTGGAGATTACTATGCATGAAATGGCAGTTCAGTGATGTTGACAGCCAGTCTCCACCTCCTCCCTACTTAAAGAGAAAAGAACTCTACCATACTACCTTGATATCTCTGGAGAAAAAAAGAAAGTAAAAGCCAGTTTATGTGTTCAGAGACTGGGTTTCCAAACTGCAAAATCTTCGGTGAGAATTGTTTGAGAAACGAACCAGTCTTCTGAAGAAGCAGACAAGTGCATCCTGGTACCCTGATGCTCTGCATATGATGCTAGCAGGTTCTTTCCCTGCAAAAAATGCCCAAAACAGTCTCAGAGTAGCTTGCTTATTCTTTGTTAGGCAGAAAAGACACCAAGAGATATGATAGTGTTATAATTATAGCCAAAGACTCATAGTAGAAACAAGGTGCTACTCTGGCTCAGCTGAATTATGCAATATTACATTACAAATTCAATAATTTAAAATGTAAAGTGAAGCGCTTTTTTTGTTCCCTAACAATCTACTTTTATTATTTCAGCTATTTATTTTCTCTTTAGCTTTCAAAATGAGCAGAGTAATACTACCTACATACTTAAAAGGAAGAGTAAGTGGCTACCAATCCATATAAAACCCCACTGGTGTTCTCTTTCTTTCACCAATTTTTAATATTATTGGGACTAGACTGAAATAGTGAATGTTGCAGTCGTACTAGTCAGAAAAAAATGACAGGGACAGAGTTTGTTGAGAGGAAAGTAAACAAACTCAGATGGAAAAAAATGGATAAAATTCTGTATGCACAGACCCATTCATAATTATTTACAGAGTATTTAGAGATGCTACTATTATATCTTTAGCATAGGTTGTTCTCATCTATACCACACATCACTACAGGATACTTGCACTACCTCTTCAATATTGTTAAACTGTATTTCATTTTACTGCCATTAACAAACAACGAGGAGATATGCACTGCTATAAAATACTTGATTACTCAGTTTTTGAGGAACTAGAGTTGAGAAAAAGTGCAGGAGGGCAAGGTGTATTTTATTTTATCCACAAGATTATCCATGTGTGCTGTGTGATGAGGGAGTTGCCATGATTCGTTCACCTTTTTGTCAAAAAAAGTAAATTAGTAAGCAAGAAAGTATGCATTAACTTGTCAGTTTTTACATTAAGGCTGCCTCAGGGTAGCCTTCACTTGCATGCTTTCCTTTAGGTCAGAATTTCTTTTTAATCCACATAGTTTGAGCACTGAAGCATAACCCATTTCTTCCTTAATTGATTCTAGGGGTAGAAGTATATTGTTTAAAAAAACCCCTTTTAATAGTTCTTTAAGTCTAGGGCTAAATTATATTTGAGTAAATGCAATTTAGGCAAACATGTTAAGCTAGGTACATGTTTCCAGGCTTTACTGAACGAGAGACTGCAAACCAAGTCACCCTCACTGAAAATGGGCAAAGCTGGAAAGAGAGCAGGAAAACCCATCACAAATGCTGTTTTCTCTCCCAGGTGAAGACTTCCTTTTTTATTTTTTTATCAGCTACAAAATGTGACCAGATATTAATTTATTTGTCTGAATAAAAGGGCATTAGTAGTTAAAAATTAAATTTACTGCAGAATGAAATGTTCTAGATTTTTCAATATTCTTTATAAGTTATATAAATGCTACAGTACCAAAAAATAATGTCTCAATTTCCAGATAGCATGATGGCATTCATCTCTGCTTAATGCAAGATATGTACAACTTTTAAGTAGGAATTAAAATTCAGAGGCATCCCTTAAGGATACTATTGAAACAACATGCACCAGCACTTTGTATTAGATTATGTTCATTGAAAGGGTGTTTTTAGGCTTTTGACTCAGTTTTGATAGGTCTAATATCTGCCTACACATATTCCCCAAGAGATATGGAAAAGCACCCAGCAAATATTAGAAGAATTTAGTTCAGATCCATTAACAAGAAGATCCATGCTGAACCACAAGTATGCTGTGCTTCAGTTTGCAAGAATACATCTACAAGCACTGATAAGCCAAGTTTCAGTTCTGCAGCCTGAATTGAAAGATAAGCCTTTCTTGGTGTTCATACGAAGGAAATCAAAATGCAGAAAAAACAAACTGAATGTAAAGGGCTTGCTTCCACAACTTTTGATTGCAAAGCTGCATGCCTGGTACAAGATTCATTTGCAAAGCCAAAAGCTAGTCAAGTAGCACCCAATGTATCTCTACTAACTCAAAATTACAACTCCATTTATTACCTAAAATTCTTTGCTCTAAGAAAAACATAGGTATGATAGTTCCGTAGAAAAACAAACCTCTCCAGCAATCGCAGCGGGATCCCCCTTGCTTTTTGTGGCAACTCACTTCACCTGCCCATTCTTCTACCTGTCCCCACGGACTTCTTCCCACCTCCCCCCACTCTAGCTACATCATTCATGTTCTCAATCAGCTGCAGGTGGCAGGGGTAACTTCTTTCAGCACTTTTCTTTGGATCTTTTTTCCAACCTGGAAACTTGCACATGCTTTAGTCTAGACATGAATACGCTGTCTGTTTTTGCTCCTCAGACAGCATCTTTTCACAGTAACTTCACACACTATAACTGTAAGTGGAACCTCGATATTTACCATTGGGGGAACAGAGGAAAAAACACCACCACTTTGGCAGTCCCAAGTCTCTCCTTCCCTGGGTATCCTCTACCCAAATTCTGGCAGTGAACAGGGGCCACAGTGACAGCAGCATTCACCACCAAGGAATGCCACGAAAGGGAAGAAGATATCTTATTGCTGTAGAGCAGAGGAATTTCCTTAGCAGCCCCCAGTGAGGAACTGCTAGCAATCCCCCACCAACAGAAACAAGGGTGGCTGGAATGTGTTCTGTAGTGACAGCAGTGTCCTGCTGGGAGCTATGATAGGACAGTGAAATCAGGAGTTTGAGGCAAACCTGGAGCTGGGAGGTGGAAGGGTGCCTTGGTGTCACCTTTGCACCCTACCCACCCACCCACCTTGGTATCATGACTGTGAAGACAAGATTAGTTTATTCCTACCCTTCTCCTCTGTGTCCTGTGCTTGCCACTGAAACAGAACAGCTGGCAGCCAAGGTCTTAGTCTACCCGAAAGAAGTTAAAAACAATTACCAAAGATGCTAATTTTTTTTCATCAGGCTGATTTCTAGGATTTCAGGGTAAGTACATGCCATCCCAAATGTACCGTCTCTGAAAGGCTGCTGAATGCCTCCTTCAAGCCTTGCTCTGTTCATCGCTGAGTACCCAGCTTGTGCCTCAAGCCCAGGCCACATTACTACTCACGGTTCATGAGCGCTAATGCAGATTTTGTTTGAAAAGCCACATGTTAGCAAACCACAGTTATTTGCAAGCCTGGCCCAGGGCTAGTGTCAGACATCAACGCATAAGCAGCACAGATATTTTATTTAATTAAGTCATGCCATCTGGGCCAACAATGAAGGCACTCATATACTTTGCCTTTGCTTTCAAACTGCGTAGTGCTCTGATTCCCCCCTGAAATTGTTCTAAAAGTGAAATCTCCATGGAATTTAAGGAACACTTTCAGCTGCTACCTGCATTAGACTGAATTTCTGCTGCAACATACTCAGGATTTTCCCTATCCTAATACAGCATGTGACCAGAGTCAGATTTATGTGCCTTAGTTTCATATGAATGCTGCATCCACCATGCAGGAAACTACTAATGAGCAACTAAAAGGACTGTGCTGTATATAGTATGTGTGTATACTACCACATAGCCACCAACTTTATGTTGCCAAAGGTTATTTACTATAAAAGACAAAGGTAGCACCAAACAGCCAGACATTAAACAAGGAGAGTTGCTACTCCTCCATAGGCTTTCCAGACCTGCAGCATTACTATTCCTCTCTATAGACCCTCCCTACGAAGCTGAACCTTTCTACCAAACCAGAGGTTTTCTAACACATTCACAATGAACAGGAACCAAACCAAAATATTTTGTAACAAATATGAGCTCAGGTCTTCAGAAATGAGAAATACCTAAATGCTGTAAGTTTCCTGAATTAGTTTTGGGCCTTGAAGAAGAAAAAAATCCTTTATACCCCAGCGCCAGCTTTGTGCCACAGTCCTAACCCAAACATGGCGTGCAGCCATGCACCTCTATCACATGTTAAATAGCTATAAGCAGACTGAGCATTTGAACTCTAAAAAGTTGTAGATAACTACAGAGTTTGAGAAAAACTCGTGGCGCCAAACCAGGTTAAAAACCAGAAGACGCAAAAAACTGGTGCACAGGCAGGAACTGAGCACTGACGGACTGATTAATTTATTCTCAATTGCCCTTTACCCAGACTGTGGCATTTTCACCTTGCTTATGGGGAATTTACTGACTCTTCTCGATGATGGGTGATGTGGGTAACACCAGATCACCACGCTTATCCAGCGTTCTGACTTGCAATTACAGTGTGACTCACAAATGTTTAAAATTAATTAAACAACTTCAATAACTTTATTGAAATATTTTAGTAAAGTTTAATAAGTTTAGCTGAAATGCAGAGTTGAGTCAGATGTGTAATTAAGTCACTAATCATTCCCTCAGTATGTGTTACCCTTATCCTTTTTTTGATATAGCGAAGATCTTATCATGTGAATCAAGCTAAATAGGAACTGAAGTGTTTTGTTGAACTGAGGCCTAAGTCCATGGAAATGTAATTTTTGCTTACTGTATTAAAGAGCATAATGTATTACTTAGGATGTCTTTAATATTCAGCTTTTCAAAGTTCTAGAAAGACATGCTCACCAAATTTTTATGAGGTAAGAAATTAGGGAACACAAACCAAGATCAAAGTACCATTATGTCAGTCTCAAATTGCTGGATCTCCAGGAACTTACCCAAGTCTTTGCACTTCCTAGTTACAATTTGCATTTGACTAAACTAAACAATTAATGCTAACATACATATGTTTTAGCACCAGAAAAATCCCATCTCCATGTTATTAAAAATAAAAATCAGCCCATATATCCTGGGAAATAGCATCACAGAGCATTTTCAAGGGAAAGGGTATTTTTACATCCTATTTTCAAGGTTTCTGTATTTAGCAATACTGGGCAGAAAGTCAAACATTTCCTTTTTACTGCAGCAGATGCAAACTGCTGAAACTGCTCACGCTCTTACTACCATCTTACATTAAGAGAGCAAGAGTAAGTACTCCTAAGCACTGCTAAAATAGCTACATTATAGACATGATCAACATATCTACACTTCAGTCAAGGACTACTTAGTACCATCAGCAATGAGCAGTCAGGGTTCAAGGACGCCTGCAAATTAATTTCTTTAGCATCAAGCATACTCTGGGCTACCACGGGCTGCCTGTTATTCTATGATTAAGAACTTATTATGCATGAACAGTTTTAATGGATCCAAAAGAAGTACAACAGAGGTCATTATGAAGTATTTCACTAATGTACTTGATGCTCTTTTTCGTTGCTTCCAAAAATGCAATCACACTTTTAACATAGCTGGTTTATGTAGTAATGAACTTAGGAATATCAAGCAGTAATGAAGATACTGTACAGAACAGCAAAACATTCTGGGGAAATTAAAGTATTGGAATGTGTTTTAGCGTGTCAGTTGATAAATCAAACAGAAAGGCAAGTATTGTGATTAGTAATCTGTTAAAAAAAGAAATAGAATTACTTAAGGCAAAGCATTCAGAAAGTGTTCAAAATATGACATTTCAAGAACTCCTAATACTGTTCTAAAGATTTCAGAAAATATTTAAGAGGATATGAATATTCTTACGAAGTGTAAAATTAATCTAGGTTTGTTAAGGACTGAAAAATCAACTTCCAACTTATCTCCTCAAATTTAACCTACAAGTATTAGGCCAGTGAGTGCTATGTATAAATTAAGTACAGTTTTTAAAAAAAAGAAAATTTGGACTGCTAAGTAAGCACAGGCTTGGGGAAAAAAATGAAGTTGGAAGTATTAGGAAATAGCATATTTGGGTAAATAGGAACTCTCCATATTTACACATGGCATGACTGGGAATGAAACCAAAGCAGTCCTCTTCTTGCATATATCACAAAGAACTCATATATATGATATATAAAGCCTGTATTGCAAAAGGCATTTATTGGATATGCAAGGCAATTCACAGCTCTAGCTCCCGTTTTTTAAAAGACTGAATACAAAGAGCAACTCTGATGATAATGAGACAGGAGAACTTCAATTTTCTCAATATAAAAAGAATTTTGAAGGCCTCAAAAGTACTGACTGTCCCTGCTTGCCTGTCCCAGATAGCTCACTGATACAGGAAGCAGTCCTTTTTTTTGCTACAGCGTAATGGACTCAGAAGCTAGTCAGCTGGAAGATTCTCCATTATAGACACAGAAGATAAAGCAGACAAGGAGTGATGACCAGAAAACCAGAAGGAAATTTTTGGCAACAATGTAGGAAAACATTTTGAGAAAGGACAACTGGACAGTGAACAGAGACAGGGAAAGGGTTGCTATGCTAGTAACGCACGAGTAAGGCACTGAAGTGTCATGAGTGACACTGAAAGACATTGGTAAAAAAATCCTGCTAAGATATAAAGGGGAATACTGGAGTGTTGTACATCTTTTGTAGAGCTTATACAAGCCTGCTTTAGAAAGTACAACCATATTGCGAGATATATAGGCTATTTCTTTTCTGAGGTGCAGGGTGCAAAGATTGTCAGAATTTTGTTCAATTTATAAAGAATTTGAAAAGTAGTAGGAGTTATTGACATCAGAATGGCAATTTCTTCAAAGCATTTAAATTCTGATAAGTTACAATATCCATTCTCATTATTAATAACCAGAAACCCAATTAAAATTCCTATGAAATATTTGGTCATCTTGACCTCCGAGAGATGACACAAATCTCAGTGGCTGGTTGCTAAAGTCTATATTTTAGAGGACAGCTCTCTTTTTTGTTTCTGCATTGTTTAGCATCGAGCCTCTTGTGATAATTTCATATGAGTAAGTAATGCAACAATCACAAGCGTACTCAAGTGACATTCTACCTTCATACTTCAGGATAACGCCAGCAGCAGCAGAATTGCCAAGTGCCAGGTCTTCAAAATAACGCCCTGATTGCATGAAGTGGAAACCCAGTAACACAGCAGAGGGTAAGTAACCTCCAAAAAAGAGTATGCATAAGCATGTAGAAATTGAAGACGAAGATCAGAGTAGAAAGTTAAAGCACGCTGAGCTGAAAAACAGACCGGACATAAGCACAGGCTGAAGTCCACTCTATTTGAATTGAGCATGTTCTTAAGTTCAGTGATATTTTAAAATTTACCTTAGATGCTTTACTGATTGGGATTAATATGTTTTACACTGTAAGAGCAATAGCTTCACGATCACAAAGGTTCAGTCTTTCTGTCTCTTTTAGACTTTTTTTGGCACCTATGACTGCTTTCTTTGGACTATATCATATTTACACACATTCTGAACTTTCCCTTATTCTTAGGTTTTATCCATTTCAGTAGGAGGACAGACGTAGAGTAAAACTTTACATGTGAGTTTAGAACATTAAATCCAGTCCACAATTAACAAGATTTCAACCAAACACAAAAATGAGTAATTTTCTCGCTGCTTAAAAGATTTTGGTAAGGATGCCTCAATTCTATGGCCCTTGTCAAAACAGCTCATGCTGAAATTTGTAGTTCCTACATTTACTGGTATAAGGGCTATTTTTAGGCTTTATCTTTCTGAAACAGATAAATAATGGAAAGGAAAGAAACTCTATGAAGAAAAAGTTACCGCAATTATGCATCTTTATGCGAAAAATTATGCACAAAATTTTGTAGATGCAAGTCAAGCTGAAAGCTCAACATCAATTCTTCTCCCTTTAGCTCCAATATTAAAGCATGTCATTTCATAAAATTTCAAGACTGTGATAACTGGTGCAGCAATTGAAGAGCAACTTTTTTTTTTCTTTTTGGCCTATAAATTGTCCAATACTTAACTTATGCCGTGATGAGGAGTATCTCTCTTAAATAAGCTTTTAAGAAGAAAATAAAATGACCCTGTTGCAAACCTATATTTGATTTTCATATTTTTGTTGATTGTGATATCAGCTGTTGGTTGAGTTTTTAATCTAATTGCTCTTTAAATTTCAGAAAGTTATTTAAAGTCACTGAACACATGCTCCTGGGTTTGCTTGCTTGGTTGTTGCATACACAGAGATACGAACATATATGCAGGTATCTGTCTGTATTTATATGCTATATCCAAACTATGCAAGTATCTATGTATGCATGTACATACGTATTTTAGATACCTATAGACACTGCGCCTCTTCTCTCCCTTGAAAACATGACAAAACTGCTATTGACATGAAGTGATCAAGGTTTCAGGCCAATGACCTTTAGGCTGGGGCTTCCAAACAGGTGTCAGGATTGCAGAAAGGCCCTATACTGTTATATGGCCCAAAACCAGAATACAGGGTCAAAACATGCCAAAGGTTAAGAATCACTGTTTAATGCTATTTCTTTCCAGCAAAATTATGTCAGTCTGCCTTTAAAATAGGCTTTTCCTAAGTCTTCCTCCTGCTATTTCACCTGATTGGATTAATCTATTTTCCACTCAATGGTATAAAATAGCTGTTCACACAAGTGAACAGCTAAAGTGAAAAAGAAATCCCCAACAGAATATAAAATTAAATATAAATTATTTGAAAGTATGTTACAGCAAAGAATAAAAACACATAATTCTATCAACGAAAAGAGTTGACTGTCAAAAATTCAACACACAAAGTACATATGAAATATACAATCTGTTTTTTTTCATGTTTGAAAAATTACATTAATCCTTTTAGTAAATTTTTTTAACGTGTGGAGTACATTAGTCTGGCTTAACGGATGGTGTTTATCATACTTTGTATTGTGGTTTCAGGAAATAGTCTGGCAATGCTAGGTTTCTACAAATGGATTTAAAATTAATCAACATCTATTTATGAGAAAGTTTAAACCATTATTAATACACTGTAAATACAGATCTCCTTAGAGCTGACCCCAAGTGTCTACCATCTGCTCAGCTGTTGTAATCACATTTTTAAAGAGCATGGTCATACATAATGATTCTTCTCAGGAAAGAGCATCCTTAAGTACATCAGCAACATTTTAAATTCCACTTGTGTAATGCAATAATTTCCTACTGCCCTTTGCTAAGGAAAAAAGCATACGGCAGTGACTAAAAGCCAATAGAGCAACCCTTGATTCGTTTTCAGTGTTGCATGGGTGATGAAGGACTTTTTATTTATTTTTAGTAAAAGTAACCAAAAAACTGTGGCTCCTATAACTTTTTTTAAAAATTATTATCAAATGTAAGTATTCTCACTGGCTTAACTAAAGCAGTGTCAGTAAGCATAGACAATATTAACTCCAATACAAATGTTGTGGTAACTTCAGATATATTACATGCATGAATTAAAGCACAGTTTTAGCAAAGCCAGCTGAACCAAACAATTTAATTTGAAGTAGTCCACAAAATCCTTTCTAATCCTGACAATATCATTCCAAGTTAATAAACAAGGTACGAAGCATCAGTTTACAACTAATCTACTGGAAACAGGGACAACACATCCCATACTCGCATTATTTACACATGCAGGACAAGCGATGCTATCCATTTAAGACACTTAACTTCTTTTTATGGGACAAGGGAGAGAGAGAGGGAGAGGAAGAACGTGCCCCAGAGCAGCCTCCTGTTTCCATGGCCCTTGTCAACACACGAACCACCTCAGGGGCCACCATAACATGTTTTTAAACAGGACTTTACACTCCTACATCAGGTGTTGCCACACCAACCTGCGTCCTGCCTATCTCCAGTGGGGAAGCTGTTTGGGGGCTTCTGCAGGAAAGCCAATCGAAGAGGCACTGTTTCACCTGAATCCATCTTCATGCCATGCCCCTCCTGCGTACGCTTCTCAGTGTTAAATCCCTCTTTAAGCTACTGAAGCAAAGAGACCCTACTTGTCTGGGGTCAAAGGAAAGAAACATCATTCAAAGATTTCTAAAACTTAATACATATTTTTCTCCCTACCATACATTTTTTTCAGCTAACTCATAGTCAAGGTCAGGCTTTAATGCACGAACAACATAAATCACTGACAATAATATCAATATCAATTCACTGTTTGTTTAAAAACGAGAACCAACAACAAGGAAGTTTTCTTTTTGTTTTCTGATTTGATAGTGTTTTCTACAACAGACTTATGGTGCACAGCCAAGACTACATTAGCATAATTCAATAATTTTAATCATAATTTTTTCTGTGAAATGAGCAGCAAATGCAACCAAGACATATACTGGCATACTACTGTAGAAGGTCCATCTCCTGTTCCATGACGGAACTGCATAATTAATTCACAGATGTTTTTTTGTGGACCAGATTGTCAGCAAATGTGAACTTTGTTGGTTAAATGGTATTTCAGTGATTTATCCCAGATGAAATCTCATTTTTTTTGGAGAACTGCAGCTAACATTGCAGGAGACTTAAAATATCTGTAGTACTGGACTAACATTTTGGAAGTATGTTAAAAAAAAAAAAAAAAGAAAGACACAAACATGGGGACAACTTCTATCTCCCACCACCATCTCAAAAACCTTCTATATTTATATATCTGCTTTTTGCCCTCTGAGTGTGAAAATGGTATTTCATGATTTTATACCTGGAATTAGGTGTCTGAATCTAACACAAAATCATAGGAACTCTTTCCGGGCTCCAGTTACAATTTTCAGGCTGCTTGCAGCCCTCACAGGCTGTCAGGCTCCATGGAGCTTGGCTGCAATGTATTGTTCATTTTTCATTAAGAAACCCAGGAATGAACAGTGCACCTCTGCACCCACTCCACCTCACTCTTTATATAACATTTTCAGCAGTAATTAGCTCTCTCTTGGAGTTATCTGGAAAGTTTTTGGTGGTTTTTTTTAAATCCAACATGTTGTTGAGTTGTCAAGTCAAGCAATTACCATTCCAGCTAAAGTTTGTAACAAAGAATTTAATTTCTATATTTTATTTCAAAAGTATTTTTATTGGAAGTAAATTATGCATAAGGTTTATTCAACACTGTAATGTACATATAGTAGCCAATGTTGTATGGTATTTCCATTGCTATTCAACAGTCTTACGCATAAATGGAATGTCTACCACTAAATCAATTGAGAAATTGTTCCAGATTTAATGTTTTAAACTTTCTTCAAATGCTACTAGAAATCAACTTGTCTATAATTCTCCCAATTAAAACAAACAAACAAAATCCAAGACTTTCAATGACTCAAACATTTTGTAATAAGATAAAGAGTTTTTCATCTTTAAGTCACAAGGTTAAATCTACCAGCAGTGAGTAGTACCAGAAAATAGTTCTCATGGTACACTTTTATAACAGTCCAACACGAAATAATTTTATTGTCATGGCAGCTCTGCAGAGTTTGCTGAGCTTGCTTCAAATTGACAAACCATGTTGATAGATATGGCAGGATTGATTTCACATGTCCAACTGGATCCCTCCGTTCCCCCACAATACTCCACGATTTCCCAGAGAATATGGAAAAAAAATTTCACAGACTATGAAACAGCTTGGTGAATCTGTCACTGCACGGACAACTGATTTCAGTAAAGGCATCTGTGACTATGCAAGTCACCAATGAAGCCTAAAAATCATTGCTTTGAAATGAATTGGACATGTTGAATGCATGGGAGGACATTTAACATACATTCATTCCAGTCAGTCAGGTCTGTTATTATTTTATCTTGTGAAGAAATTGTTAGACATATAAAATCAATGCTATCTGCAACAACAGGACTTGTGTGATGGTTTTGTAGCTTAGCGGTACTCATTGGAATTCAACCAGCAGGGAAAACAGATGGGGATGGACATAACTTGAGCAAAGCCCTCTGAAATGCTACCAGCAGGCTATGATTATGCTATTACTGCAGCTGATGACTCCAGTAATGGCTAGAGCAGTCTTTACTTCCCAGGTTACTTCCAGAACAGTAATCAAGGACTCATTTTCAGCCATGAAGGAAATCCAAATGAATTACTCTTTCACAATGGGCACAAATTTATGTCTGTGGAATCTGATGAATTTCCAAATGAGGGAATTATTAGTTACAGACATTCTCCTGTCTATTAGCATCAAGCCAATGGATGAAGAAAATGTTTTAGCAAGACTTTGAAAGCTCCTTTGCACATTGTTGTCCTACAAACAAAGCTGTGGTAGTGATTTGCTTAGCCATTCTTTGCAAACGTAACAGAAACTTGCCCATCAAATCCAGATGTCTCCCAGAACTGCTGCAAGGAAATACTATACTGACAAAGTTTTGGTCATCTAAAAATCTGCCAGGCTGGTAGAGTAAAACTCATGGGAGAAAATGTGCAATACGATGTTGATAAAAAAAAGACAAAGACCAATATATGTTGATGCAGTGTATGGGTGATGCTGCTGCACAATACTATATTGCATTTCTTATAATTCTGTATTTATTAAAATCAAAATGCTAATACTGATCCACACTTCGGTGCAACAGAAATAGGCTTTCTGCATAGTTATTTCAGAGTAGAAAACACACAGTATTTTTCACTTCTCCACTCAAAGGCTAGACTTGCAATTCTCAGCTGAATTTGGTAATGCCAGTTATTTGTTTACTGTGTGTTTTGGCCATGAAATGAAAACACACAATGTTTTTATGCCATCTGCATCCCTACAGCCATACGCTAATTGACAAAAATGTGTAAGTTCACAAGATCCCAGTTGCTTTCCTCTGCATTGCTGTTCTTAGCACCATATTGAAACACTCTGAGAACATTTGGTTGCAAAGGTGCAAATTTTGCACAAAAAGAGCCAAAAATCTCTGCAGAGGATGACAAATTCTGTTCACGTAAGGGCTCTGACATCTACTATCAATGTACAGAAAAATTTTCATTCAATGGACACATTCAATTAAAACTTGTGGCTATTGAATTTATTTATTGTACTCATAAATATGACTAATTATATTAATATATTAGTAATTATTGCAATGCATTAATCTATTCATAATTACTTTAACTATATTAAATACAGTATTCTATTCAGTATTTTAAAAATGGAATACAAACATGCTTTTACAGACACCTTTATTTATGCCCCCTGCTTTTCAAGCAGGATCTTTTCTTTGTTATTTACAGATACACATGTATTCTCAATTTAGTGCAGGTTATAAATTACTTTAAACCGTTCAATGTCTTTTCGTGCTTCTGGAATGAATGCAGTACAGTGTTTATTTTTAATAAAAATTACAAGAAATATAGAACTGTTAGTCAAAGATTAAATTTAAATCTATTGAAATTTGCAGATACACTTGCCCTTTTGAGCTCTTTCTAGGAAAATCTCACTAGCCCTTGTGCTAAACTACATATAATATGCTTTGGAATAGCCAAATTCTTTATTTAGAAATAATGCCAAAGAACGTACAATCTTTGGTTTTTATAAGAATAATGACCCTTATGAAAGAAATAAGCCAAAGAAATCTATTTGAGATTTACACCTGTGTTTGCTCATGAATTCCTATTTGCTAGCAGATCTGTGACAGATGCCTTCAGCCCACGGTGGGTGTTACTCTCCGTCCAAAAGCAATTAACAGAACCTCTGTCAGATCAACAAAGCAAAGCAAAGCTCAGCTGCTTTTACTGCATTGTCTCTGCCAAAATCACTCTGTGAGCAAGACATTAACTTTCCAGACATCTTTCAACATCGCATCAGCATTTCTTCCCTTGCATTGACACCATCACATGCTTCTACCTTTACAAGGAGCCTGCTCAGAAACTCTCGTTTCTCTTTAGTGTTGCAGCATACCAGGCAGCTTTCTACAGCAAAATGCAGAGGGAAAGAATCCAAGGAAAATCCTGGGGATGTGCTTAAGCGTCCAATTTCTTTAATTGATTTTGTTAGACTGGTTGCTAAACCCACAGTTATATTTCCCTTGTGCAAGTGTAAAACATGCTGTTTAAATTTTCATATTCCCTGATTCTATTTGTTTTAACTCTCATAATTAAATATATTGGAGATATCTCTACCTATAGTTTCTTATTATTTATTATTAAATCTAGATATTATTTATTGTTACTTATTATATTATTTATTATAAT
>NW_009633377.1:1619-2462 GCF_000690535.1 Cariama cristata | reverse complement strand
CTTGTCCAAGAGAAATGCAAATATGGGACAATCAGCCTCTGCGGCAGCAAAGTAAGACGTGATGAAACCCAATCAGTTAATAACACTTTAAGGCAGTGGAAGAATTGCAGATGAACGTGTTTTTTTAAATAACTTTTTTTTTTTTTTTCCTTCCCAGAACTATTCCTCTGGCTCTTTACTGGAAAAACCCCTCATTTCGGTTTGTATCTTGCACAAAGGGCTGCTGGTTTCAAAGCCCAGAGCCAGGGACTCTTGGCAGAGCTCTACCATTGCATCCTCCTGCACCGTTTCGGTTCCCGAAAAGGTCCCTGGGGGTGCTCCCCCCGTGGGGTGCTGCACCGAGCTCCAGCTGCCCGGGGCGGGAATAAACGCTGCAGGAGCAAAATGGTTCGACAGATACAGCTGACGAGCATGAGAAAAAAGAAGGTTTTGAGACCCGGATAAGTAATCAAGGCTAATTTGTTGATTTGCCATCCGGAATCATTTCTTGCATTATTTTTTTCCCCCTACACAATTTGCTGCCTGCCTTTGGGGAGGGTGGGGGGAAGCGTGCGCCCTCCATCCTCTGAGCAAGCTCCTTCTGGCTGATTAAGGGCTGTCAGGATGATTGATGTGCTCTTGCCGGAGAAGGTGAGTCCCTTTGCCGTGACAGCCGGGTTTGACAGCCAGGCAGAGACCGGTCCTCGCCGTCACCCTCCTCTTCAAATACCTGCACGTTCCCAGCCCGGACAACACTGGGCTGTGGCTCCGGTGGCAGGGCTGTGCTCTCCACCGAGTGACAGCATGTGTCCTGCGAAGGGCAAAAGCCTCCGAAATCCGGGCATCCTCCCCAGCACGGCCCCT
>NW_009633377.1:810-1451 GCF_000690535.1 Cariama cristata | reverse complement strand
TGTGGTTTTTCGGAGGCCAAACAGCAAGCCCGTGGCAGGCAGGAGAGTTGCGAGTCCTCGCTCTTCCAGTTGCTGGGAAATCAAATCCGTTGGCCATTGGTGGGCGGGGTGTGGTGAAACCTGTGCTTGGGCATCTTCTGCTCGGGTGGTGAGGTCCTCGGGGCTGGGGTGGCTCTGGCACGATGAGATGCTCAACTCCCCCGTTACCTCAATGCAAAACACACGAGGTGCTCCGGGATGCGCGTCTTGAGCCAGGGCTGGTGTGAGCGCAGCCACCCTCCCCGAGGAGCCGGGCCGGTCCCTGGGCTGGCGGTGGACATGACCATGCCCATGCCTTCCTGGAGGCACTTTGAGTGGGGCTGCATGGCCGGAGCCCGGGGAGACGAGGGTGCCTGATGCGCCCCAAAGGGAGGAGCTGATGGGGCCAAACTGCGGCGGGCCGAGTGCTCTTCGTAAAGAGAGGACTTCAGGTGCCAGGGCTGGCATGGAAACAACATAATTGCACTTTGAGATGCAGTAACTGAATAGTTTTTGTTGTTGAGCATGTCGCTCCTTAAGATGTTCCCTCCTCTTCTGCAATAACGTGCATTTCGCCGCAGGGTTGGTTTCTGCCTCCATCGCTGCCGCTGGTCGGGGGGCGC
>NW_009633377.1:0-786 GCF_000690535.1 Cariama cristata | reverse complement strand
TGGAGCGGCGAGGTCAGCCCTGCGCTTGGCCTTCAGAGGGCAGAGCCAAGGTAAAACCCTTCGGTGATGGATTGATTGACTCCCCTGCATCTTCTTGGGCAAAGGCTGGGCTTTGCTGCGGCAGTGTTTACAGTAGATACTTCACCTTACCAGGTAAGCCCTTCCAGGCTCCCCGCGGTCCAGCCCTGCGGCAAGGCGAGCGTTTAACACAGCTCTACATCCCGGCCCCCCTCTCTCTGAAGAACATAAACCTCTGGCTGCAAAGATGCTGAGCCTTCCTGAGAGGCACTGAACCGTTTCCATTTCAGGTTGAGGGGTGATGAAGCGGAGGGCAGGTCGGGGCTGGGGGCAGCCGTCTTGCAAACAGACATTTAAACGTCCTGGTGGTACATTTAAGGTCTGGGTGGAAAAGGGTGTCAGCGGAGCCATAAAAGCTGGTGGCAGAGGGAAACAGAGGTAGTTTTGATAACAAATGTGTGGTTTTTTTCCAACTGTTGAACACTCATCACTCCCTGCCTGGGGGGTTTGTGAGGGTTTCAGACACGTGGCAGTGTGCTCGCAGAGGAGGGGACTGTTCAGGCTCCTGGTGCGGGAAGAGAGGGGGCTGCGGGCTGGGTGTGGGCATGCCAGCAGGGACCCCTCGCCTGGGTTGGGTGTGCACGGGGCTCCCACCGCTCCCCGGGACTCGCTGAGCCGGGGAAGGCAGCATCCCAGCTGAGGGCTGTCGTGGGTTTTGCAAAGAGGAGCGATACCCACGTCCGACGTCTGTGGCCCGTGGGTGATGAA
>NW_009633376.1:21934-56656 GCF_000690535.1 Cariama cristata | reverse complement strand
GGAGGCGAGCGCTCTGCCAGCCCCCGATCGGGGAGCTGAACCCCAGTGGGGGCAAACACCAGGCAGGCCGAAGAGGAGGCTGTGTTTCGGCACCTCTGCGGAGAGGTTAGCTTGGTTCTTTCCTCGCCAACGCTTCGTGAGGCGACGGTACTGTGCACCACCAGGATGTTACCCTGTGCTCCAGGGCTCCTTTTACAGAGCCATGTAGCAGAGGCAGGTGGCCAGGCCAGCCCTGAGCAGACACCCTCACACTTCACAGGTGTACCCAAAGCAGCCAAAAGTAAGACCCTAGTATTGCGCCAGGCGCTAGAGACTCGTACCTGTAAGGTAACCATGCCGAATGTGCAGAGCCACTTTGGCTTGTGCTTCCTCTGCCGCTGACGAGAAGAGCTTTTTGCTGAGACCGTCACAGGTTTGGTTTTGCAGCACTACAAGCAGTATGCAGTTCAAGTCACTGGAGTAAGAAAGAAATACCCGAGTCATGCATTTGGCTCCCGGAACGCGCTATGGGTTCCCTGTGGCATATGGAAGAGACCAGAGCGTTTTGGTACTCCTTAGTAACAGCAGCAAAACTCAACTGATGTATCTGGAGCAAAAGTTGTCCAAAGCGTACCTAGACTGATCAAGACACAGACCGCAAATAACTGGACATGGAAATAAATTTAGGCAGGTAGAGCTTTCCCAATGGATGCATTCTCCTCCCTCCCTTTTGTCTTTTTAGCAAGCCAGCATGGTCCCTCTTTCATGAAGGCACTAAGGGAAATTCATTCCTCCCTGATATTTAAGGAGATAAGGTTGATTTGTTCATACCTTTTTATTATTCCTCCAAAACTGTTTAAGATATTTAACAATCTAGCTTTGAAATAATGAGGACAGGTTTGGCACTGAGTGTTGATAATGGTTGAAGAATTCTAAGTGTCTCAATGGAATTGGGTCTGCTCCAACAGGTTAAATTTAAAGTGACAATTACTCCATATTTTCAATACTGAAAATTGAGCTGGTACGTGAAGATGGTGCATACAAAAAGAATCAGTGCTACTGCAGGTGTATCAGGCTCTTGCATACTTGAATCCTGTACCAAAAGGTTTACTACGAGGGGTCAAGAATATTCTGCACCGTGGAACATTTATGTTCATCTTACCCTACCTTTTCAACTCTCCCCAGGCCCTTTGGTATAGGCTGTTTTTACCAAATTCATTCCCAGACATAAACAACCTAATTTGTCCTCAAACACCGGTGAAGAGAATTGAGTTATGTTACAGGCATATTTATCATGTGAAATCTCTTGCCACCAGCACCTGAGCCGAGCAATTACACTGTTAATAATAACTTATACATAATAGCTCAATACGCAGAATTGAGCATTGATGTTTTTTCATCCCAGCCTGCAAGTTACTGTATTATGCCTCTTGCATGCCGTCTCTGTAATTTTTAATATCAGACTTTTTCCCTTCTTTGCTATATGTTTGCTCCGCTGCCACTGATACAGACAGGGATTCGCGAGGTATAACTGCGATGCTTCAGCTTTTAAACATGCCATTGATAAATATTTTTGATTGCGTATTAATAGAAACTCTATGCTGCTTCCTTTTCAAATGCTGGCTACTACTGGTAATAACACGACAACACGCAAAACTCAGCGATTACTTGAAAATTACAGGTTTGGATGATAACTATTTCACTCAACAATGTTACATACTGTGATGATCTAAAAAGAGACAGCTTTTCTAAGTGAATCAGCGCTTTTAATTTTCCCACTTACTTTGCATCTGCCTCTTTAAAAAATGGGGGTTTGCAGGGTAAATGACATGCGCATATGTGACAGCATCCTCTAACCAACACCAAGGATTCAGCTTTGGGAAACCACCAGCATTAAAATCATGAGCTGCTGTAGCTTTAATGAAGAAGGATTTACTGAGGCTGAGAAACATTGAGCAGGACCTGATGGGATAGACAGGACACTGGAGAGTAGATAGCTCAAGTCAGGTTTGGGTGCAGCCTGTTGGTGACAGGAATAACTTTCCCTCATCACTGTGAGACAGGGTGTAAAAGAAATTAAAGCGTCACAGTCCCCTTTATCTCCCTACTAAATCTGCCCTTAAATGCACATAGGCATATGGAGCTTATTCCCTTCCTATCATACAGCATCTTTTTGTCTTTTGTCACCTTTGTCGTGTAGATTTTAGCCTTTTTTTTAATATCATTTTTTTAAAAAAATCTGTAAGTCCTGATGTAAGTGGAAATAACATAATAGTTTCTAAGACATAATTTAGCCAGCAATAAAGATGGGCAACCCAGGCCTTAAAGAGCATATGCATAGACCCCAATGACTTCAGTAGAGACCACGTACCTGTGTTTGAAGGGCAGGTTTCTTTTCTCTCTGTCATTCGCCAAAACTGAAACAAAGATAAGAGGCATTGGGTTATTGCATGTTTTCATAGCTGCAGTGGTGCAAGTTATGGAATTTAGTCATTTATTAGTCACATATTAAATATGCATGACAGTAAAAAGAAAACATTGAACATGAATATAAGTCTCATACAGTAGATAGTATTCTAGGTAAAGAACAAGTACAGAGCTCAGTGTCCACAGGCTCCATCACTGACTGTCATTGACTCACTGAGTCACATTAACACTTCCGCATCTCACTTTCTCCCATTGTGGGAATGACAATGAAGATTTACTGGAAGAGTTGAAGGAGCTTCAGTCCATCCTTCAACCCAAATCTCCATTGTCCTCCCACCATACTGGCACCCTGCATGTCCCCAGTGCAGGCTCTGTCCCCTGGCAAGCTCTGGCAACGGCCCTTGGGGTGTTGCCTCTTGCCTGGGGGCTCCTGGAGCAGGATGGCTGGGAGCTCGCAGGCCCACGCACGTCTCCCCACCTGCAGCTCTGTGCTCACCATCCCACCCCACCAGCCAGTCTGGAGGAGCAAGCGTGCCCCGTTGCATGGCCTCAAAGGAGGGTAGGGGTGCTCCTGCATTCCCTGATGTGGTCACAGCCATGCTTGCGTTCACATCAGGGCTGCATCTGTCCCTGTAATACCCGGATTCAGTATGACACATCCTGGTCAAAGGACAAACCTAAAATGGAGAAGTCTAAGGCTATTTCTTTCAGTGCCTTTCCCCTGAAAATTTTGTCAAAAATCAACACGTTTCTGCGAACTCTTTCAATTTTTGACAAACTCGCACTTTCAGTTGATCATTTCGCAATCAATGTTACTCAGAGCCTTCAAGAAGCGAGCCCAGCTTTGTACCACCAACACACTAAGTTATTAATTTTGCATTTTAATTGACCGCAGGAGCAGTCCCCTTCACTGTTATAATTTACATATGCAGAAGAGTTAACGAATACATAAGATTGCCACTACATCATGTGGAATTTCTTGCCTTTATGCTTTCTTTTATTTTTTGGCACCTTTTGGCACCATCATCTCTGGTCATTCCTGGCGCATTCCTGGCGCTGATACTTGCCACATGCACTGTCCGATACTTTGGAGATTTACAGCTGTGATGGAAAGCAATCTTAAATGGAAATGACCCGAAGGGAAAGGCATATCAGGGCTAATTGGAAAAGCATACACATATATTTAGAGCAGACAAGGAGGGGATAAATCCCACCTATCTGTGG
The DNA here is from genome assembly GCF_000690535.1 of Cariama cristata. Classification (NCBI taxonomy): domain Eukaryota; kingdom Metazoa; phylum Chordata; class Aves; order Cariamiformes; family Cariamidae; genus Cariama; species Cariama cristata. The sequence continues at coordinate 53,026 of NW_009633376.1, read as the reverse complement.
TAAGTGAAGACTAAATTAAACAGAAGGGGCGGGGCGAAGAGAGAGAAAGGGAGAAAGAAAAAGGAAAAAAACCCAGACATTAACTTTGGTCCCCATCGAGCCAGCAGCTTTAGGAACACTTGACTTCCATCTGTGCCAGAAACGTGCTGCCCCTTCTGCCTCACTGTTAGTACTTTTCATTCTAGAAAAGTTAACAACAACAAAACCAAAATAAAACCCCCTCTTGCTTTCTCAGCTCAGCTTCAAGGAATGGGATCCAGACAAACCGCTGGAGGGAAGGAAGGCTTTTGGATTCTGCATTTTATTTTATTAGGTGTAAGTGAGTTATTTTGATTATGTTGGCAAGAAGTGGGAAAAAAGGCCTTATGGCAGCAGCTCTGTCCCCTTCTCTACCCACTTCTCCGTGCACATGTGCACTCCCAGCACCCACTGCCACATAATTTGGCCAGCAAAGGCTCACAGAAGCAAGCCTACGCTGGTACCTCTGCATTTGGCGATGTTTGACTGCTTAGATGGGAGACAGAAAAGCCTTTTTTTTTTTTTTTCTTAAATCAAAAGGTATGGAAAGGAAGGGGAGGAGCAAAAGAAAAATAATGTGCAAATCCCTCAAGTTTTTTTCTCCCCAGTTTTGGGCATTACTCTCAGGGGTTTTCGTATGAATGAATGGCATTCTTTTCAAGCTGCGTTGGAGCTCCACGTGTGTGGTGACAACGTGGCTACGCTGTGCTGTAGCGAAAATGATGGGCAGTATCCGCCAGTCGCAGGGCCCCAGGGAAATCAGTACTCCTTCCTGACATCTCATACCTGCCGCTGGGCAGGCAATGGGGAGCTGGGAATCCTGGAGTTTTTTCTTCCAGCTGTCACTAAATTTTTGTGTCAATCTTGAGTCATTTAACTTCTCTGCTCATCAGTTTCCTGATGACTCCTCACCTACCAGAGAAAACACATCTGCCATCCTTATACTGCCAGGAAGGACCCAATGCATGCAACAGAGTTCAAGTAATTTAAAGTCTAGTTTTTGCAAAGATCTCAAAGATTGGCCTCCTTGCCTGAATGGAAGGGTGATCTTGTATGTGAATGCTGGTGTGCATGCATATATCTATATCAAAGGATAATCAGGATGGGAAGTTACTAAACTGAATGTAAAAGCCAAGGTCAGAGGCAAATATCCTTGCCAAGCTGAATGTCAAAAACACTAAACAAGGGAACTTAAAAATGGCACTTTATCTCCCCCGTCCAAAGGGCATCCAGAGCAAGGGGAGATGGGAGCTGTGGTGCTGCTCAGGTGGGTTTTATTTTTAGCTTCCGTTTTCTCTGTTCTTTTCTAACATGGTTTTAGAAGCATTTACTACTTACATGCTCGAGACTACCCTTAATTCCCTTCTTTCCTATGCTTTGTGACTGGGGAATCACCTGCTATGCAGATCTCTTGTCTACATCATCTCTCTCCTTTGCCTGATGGTAGCTGAGGAACCAGAGGAGGAGGACAAAATATATTTCTCCATAGTGACGCCAATACAAATAAAATTTCAGATAGGAATTTATCAGCATCTGTCTCCCTTCTTGGCACTGCAGAGGCAACATAGATGGCTTTGAGACCTTGCAGAGAGCCAGAAACACAGTGTACCACTTTCCCTCCCTGATGGAGATCCTGCCCTCAATACAAACCTTAGGAGAGGAGCACAAAACTTGAGCCTATAGAATGGGTATGGAAAAACACAGCTTGGAGAAAAGAATTCTTCCCACAGAACCCTCCATAGGCTCCCAGACTCACATAAACCAAAAACCTAACCCTGCTCCTATTGAAATTAATAGCCGAACTTTGCTAAAGGCAATCTAGTATTGAGCAAGAGACCTGGAACTCCCCATACAGCACAGAAAGGAAGGTCAGGCTTCTTCCTTGGCCACCTGCAGAGGAGGCTGAGGAGGGAGCAGAGAGTGTACACAAACAACTTGGATTCTGCCTGCGGGTCTGTGCGTTCCCTGCGGGACAAGACTAGGGAGGCAGTTGAATATGCTGCTCGGGCGTGGGGCAAGGCTGACACCAAAGGAAAACACAGAGATTAGTGCAGGGAGACAGAGCCTCTGAATGGGTATATGGAGAGTGCCACATGAAATAAAAATTTCTAAAGTGTGATTGAGCCTCCATCTTCTCCTGGGATGAAATAGCAGAAAACAAACTAAGCTTTTGTTGTTTTGCATGTCCCCCGTGAAGTCTTCTCACAGGAAAGGCGGAGAGAGTAAGGAGGTTAACTGCTGAAACCAGGCAGTTTCCTAGGCATGGCCCTATGGATTGACCCTGCATATTCAGGTTAACTGCTGTATTTAAGGCACCACCCAAGGGGGGAAAAAAAGGGGGCAATAATAGAGTTTTGAAAATTGGGGAGAAAAAAAAAAATCGTCTCACAAAAGGGAACCCTCCCATGCTGGAAAAAGTGGGAAGCACGAAGGGGGAAAGTGTGGCCTTCCCCAGACGCAGGGGAGAGAGCACGTGGTCCAAGATTGAAGCGTGGATGTGAAATATGGCCCTGCAACAGCTGTTTAGCACATTAGCCTGTTGGTGTGCAGGCTCCCGCCCAAGAGCTTTCAGTCAGCATCGCAGTCCAGCAAGAGCAGCATGCAGCAGAACAGGAGTCAGCCCTTGCAAGTTGTAAACTGATGCAGAGATGCTGCCTTCTTTACTTAGGGACAGCCTGGATGCAGTTGTGACGGAGAAAGGGAAGGGAGCAGGTTCTCAGCTCCCCTTGCTGGATGCTAGAAAGGGCTGCAAGAGGAAGAAGAATAATAGTAGAAATACCTTAGGCTTCGTCCAAGCCTGCCTGCCCACAAAAGGAGGTTTTATGCAGTAAGATATTCTTGGCAGGTGGTCAGGCAGTACTTTTTTCTTTTCACTTAGCCCTCTTAATGGTGACAAGGTTTCCAAGGAGGATGGGAAACGATGATACAGATGACACTTGCACTGACTGGCTCTGATATAACAATAGAGGTCTCCATAAGAGAGCAGATGGAGGGCATCAGTTTTGGTGAAGACAGCCACCCTTTCCAACCCACTCCCACAATATAAATACCCACTCAGCCCTGTAAGCCTGCATGCTGTTGTGCATATACTGCAGGAGCAACCAGCTAGCAAAACTACTCCTTGCTATTCAAAGGCCCTGGGATTGAACTGTTATTCTGCTCAAAATGCTGAAACACATTTATTAATAAGGGTTGCAAATTCCAGGTAGAGTCAAGCATTCAGCAACTCCTGTCAAAGCCAGGAGGCCCATCAGGGTACATGGCCCATGGAAACAAACACCTTGAAGCTAAATGCTATGCTGGAGTGATGCTGGGTCTAGCTTTCCCTGAGGTGAAAGAATGGAGTGATAAAACAGGCAGTTCACACCTTCAATCCATTTACAGAATAAACCTTTCTGCTTTCAGACCTGAGATCAGGTCAAATTTGAAGCAAATAGCTAAACCTTTCCCCACAGTCCCTTTAGTCTCTGGCAAACAGAGCCCTGTAATCCAGGAAACACCCTGCCCTCAAAGCCTGAAGCTCAGATCTCAACACTGGCAGAAGTGCCTCAAACTGATCTCATCTGTTGGGACAAGGATCAAAGTGCTCACTTGCTGCATGACCTATGGGAGCAAGTCACTTGACCTCCAGACACAAGTCAGCCAATTGAGCTTGAAAAGCACTTGGAAAAAACCCTAGCACTGCAGATCCATTTGGAAAACCAGATGTTGAGTTGGAGCAGAGTTTTCCAAGGGACAGAAATTACCAGCAATGGTAGGGTGCAGCTCCCTTACCAAAGAGCACAATAATGACATCAGCTCTCTGCATGCCCACTTGTCCCCATCCCACACTGGAAAAATACTTTTTTTCTAACAGGTTCAATACAAGTTCAGATAGACGTGCTTTAAGCCACATTCAGCAGCCTTACAGCACGCAGGGGTCAAAACTAGCACTAGAGCAAACCTGAACCAGTACTGAACACAGCGCTCCTGCCTACTGTCAGTGATAGGCAATTTCTCTGCTGCAGACCAAGCCCCAGGGATTTCTTTTCTTGAGGCTTCTCTGTATTATGGAAATTAGCTACCTACTCACTAGGTATTTTACTGGAACCACTTTAACCACCAGGCATTTCTTTTCAAGAGCGAGCACTTCTGTGAATGAGACGTAGGAGATTACCAAGGGCTGCCTGCCCAGTAAGCATGTGTGTGGGAAGAGGAGTATCCCTTTAGCATGCTTTGTCTTTCAGATCCTCCTCAGGGCACATTATATGTCAAAAAGCAGACTCAAGAGGGGAGAGGGAGTTTGAAAGGGCAAGGGAGGAGGCAGCAATGTGAAGGCTTTTCTCACCACTGTGGCAGGAAATGGAAACAGCGCTTTCATGGCAGGAAGAGTGAGAGTGATGGAGCTCCAGGCTGCGCCCACCCTGCAGCAGCAGCAGCGCCAAGTGTGAAAAACCTCACACCACCTCCTCGAGAATACTTGTGTTGCTACAGCAAGGACTATTTTTCCACCTTTGACATTTGGCCTGACTGTAAATGAGTCCACTAATTCTCTTACTGCTGCTGCAAGTGGTGCTAATTATACATCTCTAAAACAGGGTACAGTTTGGTCCCATACTGACTGGTATCAGTTCCCTCTAGCTGTGCATGACAGGCTGCGGGCAGAGCATGCAAGGGTGGCCTGCACCCGCTTCAGTCTCCTGTAAAGCCACTACTGTTCACACACAGACCAGGAAAAGGTCTACAAACTCAGGTAGCACATGTTTTTCAGCTTACCTTCTAAATCGTTCCTGAAGGGCAAGTCGCATCTCACCTCAGGTTCAGCGGATTCAGCTCAGCATCTGTGCTGTAGATCCAGCGGGTCTTGCTCTTTTGAAGAGTCATCCCAGTCTTACATCTCAGCAGAAGGAAAAATTGTGACAATATGCAAGGCTGTACAGCAGCACGAGCCTTGACTATCTGTGGGCACAGCAAGAACATCCATTTGCCGAGGAAGTGAGGGCACAAGCCTAGAGCAGGAGGGAGATGCTGTGTTTTGTCAGCATTGCCAGATGAGGGACAGCTGGTTTGAATTAAGCTTGACGCATCAACACAGGTGAGAGAAAAGCAGGGCATCAGCATAAAGATCAGAAGAACTAAGGCCTTAACAGTGTTCTATTTGCACCTTCTCTTGCTAAAGGATGAGTGAGAAAGTCTCTTTGCTTCATGCTACATTCCCTCCAAGACTCTTAATAAGGAGATGGGTTAAGGTGGAGATATTTATGAGCAGCCCTTTGTTTATGTTGGGATGTTTAATTTATGGGTGAGGTGCACCTACAGTTGGACTTGGAAAGCTGAAGGAAGAAATAAATAACAGATGCACACCACCATTCACACAGTTTTTAAGCAAAACTCACAAGAAGGAGCCTATCAAATGGAGCCTTACTATGTCCACGCATTTGGGCCTTTTGCTTACATGCGTTCCCATCCCTTTCCAAAATCTGTAGCTGTAGCAAGAGAAAACACACAATCATTCCAGCAAAGGTCCAGGTCTGCCATCAGCTTCATCTCTGATGGCCCAATTGCACTGAATACTGCCCAGAAACTCCAGCCTGCAGCTCACCTGGAGATCAGTAACATTGCTTCATCCATGCATCCCCAAAATCAGCAAGTTAAATAATAAGTGCCCTTCAACCTCCCTTCTTCATTCAAAATCAGAAAGCATTACTAAATAAGTGTCCTCCAGCCCCTTCCTGCAAATAGGTAGATACTCTTTATCATCATTCATGTCCTGTGCGTGTTCACTGACATGACTCCATTGGACTTGCCACCTGTCTCTGAAACTACCTAGTTTTGGCCAGACCAGGGCTTAATTTCCTCATCACTTACAGCACTGTTTCTCCTCTGCTTGTCATAACAAGCTTTTGACCAGCACAAGAGCAAAATAGGGCCTTTCCAGTTTTACTTAAGTCTTGCCTGACCTATTGATGAATGGATTGTCCAAGCATTTAATGAAGCCTGTATTCCCACTGATATCACTGATGTTCAGAAAGCTGAAACATGACTGTACACCCTGAACTAGACGAAAGGATTGTACGTATGTTTGTTTGGGTTTTTTATGTCCATACTATCATCTTATTACTCACAGCCACGCTTGGGTACATTTTAATTAGCTTATTACTTTTTATCTCAAACGACATGACTGAAAGAATAAAAATGTCTCAAAACATACACAAGCTTTTCAAAATCTCCAATGATTAAGCTCCATGCTGCTCCAGCATCAGGAATTTTATCATGGTTATATTTCCTTTAGATTCATAGTTGCTTGCTGATCTGATTAATTCTCTATCTTCCTTTCTGAATATTCAGTGAATTGTTGCATGTCCAAGTGCTCTAAATTCTTCCAGACATATACTGATTTATTTTGATCCCTGCCATTTATTACTTCAGAAACCACAAAGAAAAAGCTAAGAAAAGTGAGAGGGGCTAGTCAGCTGTCTATATTAGTCCCCTTTCAAAATTAGGACTAGAAGGAAAAAAAAAAAAAGTGATGAAAAAATGAAAGCTAGGAAAAGGTGCAAAAAGAATGAGACCTGGTAAGAAATGTCAAACTAATTCATTCTGAAACAGCCAGTACCAGCAGCCTCTCAATACCTGTTCCTCTGTTGTGTGTCTTCTCTGAATATGTATACCCACACGTATGAATCTTCTCCAAGCAAGCTCAGTGGCTGGTCTTTCAGTTTGTAGCTCTTTACAATGTTCTCCCAAAGAAGCCCACAACTTACAACTATCCAGGATGGATAGAAGAAAAGTTTATTTCCTTCCGTGCAATGCGTACCAGAGAGGACACACATCGGACCTCACACAAACGCTTTTCTTCTAGACTCAGATGAAACCTGATTTGTGATCTAACATGAGAAAGAGCAGCATAGAATGTCAGCAGCCACCAAATGACTGTTTTCTAATCTCTTCGAGCCTGCATGATAATGTAGCCCAAAAGGCCATCCTGTGCCCAGGCATTCCTCCTTGAGCAGTTTGCCAGACACTGTCAAGTTGAGGCAGATTGGTCCAGCAGGCTTGGGATGCCCCAGCCCAGGAAGCATCCAGAGCCATCTTCACTTTGTTTGAGGAACCAATGGCTAATGTAAAGTATAATATCTGATGAGCCAACAGGGTTTGAAGTACAATCAGTGTGCCACTGGGATGCTGGGAAACCCACCGCTACAGTGGAGAACGGTCACTGCTCCAGCTTAGCAGTTCATGTAATATGTGGTCAGGAAAATATAATGTTCAGTTGAGACTTCTGCCCATCCTCTGCACCTAGGGCCTAAGAGGACAGCCTGACTTGTGAAACATGCAGTCTAGCTTTCCCTTTACCAAAATAGAAGGCTCAGCAAGAGCTAAAACTTACAGACCTACTGACAGGATGGCATCATTACAGCAAGAGAGCTTGCACTGAGGACACAGCAGAGATGAAGCAGTGGCTGTGCCAGAAGACTATGGCAGATGGTGGAAGACCACAAACACAGAGGCTGTGTTGCCCACAGCGAGGAGGGAGAAGCCTGAAGATAGCAGGAGAGCCTGTCACCCAGGTACAGCGTACACAGCAGGGTAGGAGGCCACGATGTGAACATTGTCTCTGTTTGTACAAGCCAGATGTTGGACTGTGATCCATGGGGCTTGGCTGGGGTCCCACAGTACCCATTATTCAATACTTCCACTGAAACTCTCATGAGTGTTAATGCTGGAGGGAGGTGAAAGAACATAGGAGGGAGGGGCAGAGATATACAGAGATATACCTAGAAAATACCCCTCCAGATGTGATCTCAAACCAGGATCTCTCTATCCTTTAGCAAAGCCATCCAAGTAGTACTGACTGTTTTTCCATCAGTCTTTCTTCAGGCCCCCAAGAAGGCCTAAAGACAGAAAACAAAACACACAAAAACAAAATAGAAAGAAACAAACCAAGAAAGGCATCAGCAACTACAAAAAAAGGAAAAGGAGGGTGGAGGAGTCTGCTCTGTGTTGACAGCAGATATTCAGAGCTGTTTGAACTTCATTGGTGGTATGGTCTCACATTTCTAAGGCTCTTGACATAGGCATTGTCTCCAGGGGCGAGACCATCTGCATCTCTGTTTTGCTGGGATTGCTTCCATGCAGAGGGCCAGGAAAGGGAGATGGATTTCATCAGAACTGCCTTCTAAAATTCCCACCCTCTCTCCTGCCCCACCCCTTGCCAAGAGGGAGGGATGGGAGGGCTAATATGATTTCCAATTCTAGCCTCATTTTTGTGCATTCTAGTACCAGCCAGGAGATGTATCCCGGCAGCATTGAGACATAAACACCCTTCTCACAGAATGAGACACAGCACTTAATTCGGCAGCCAACTCTTAGCCTACCTTTCAGGGATGGTGTAAAGGTGAGGAAGTTTAAGATGAGGAATATTTAACCTGGATATCAAGAAACACTTGTTAACAATACCAAACACTCAAATGAAGGAAAACCCAACCTACCCATTAAAGACATGAAAGAGTTCACTGAGGTAATGACTATGGAACAAGTTGTAGTGAACACCATATCATGTCAACGCTTTTTGGTAGTATTGGCCAGCAATTAGCCTAAGCCATACAATCTGGATTTGAAGATGAATACCCCCTAAGGATATGTATTTCTGAGGGATTAGAGGCTAGGGGCTACATTCTTCCTCAGAATCAACTCTACAAGCAGCTCATGGTGCTTGGCCCCATTTCAGAGATTAAGCAACACATGCACAGCTAAGAGAAGCAAGAGAAAAAGTTTACAACAGAAACGGTGTCCAAAGTCCTAACAAATTGTGGCATTGATTTCACAGCAATTGCCACTCAGAGAGGCAGGCTTCTTGGCTCCGAGAGCAACGTTTGCAGAGATCACATGCCTTTTGCATTAAGTGTTGCACTGTAATCCTAAGGCTAGCAGTGCACCACCCTGCTTGCTATGCAAGAACAGTTGTCCACATAAGCGCACCCATTAAATCCATCAGTTGGGTCTATCACCGGAGAGTTACCTGCTTGCAACACTCGGAAATAATGCAGTCACCTGTGAAGCAGCACATTGCCACCACCAAAGCTGGCTGCTAACTGTTCATATTTAGTCACAGTTCTGTTCTGTTCAGTTCTGGTCTCGCCTGCAAAAGGCAGGATGTATTTCAGGTACAAGCAACGGCAGCTTGATACCCCCAGTCTGCAGGAGTTGCCTTGGGAAGCTCAGTTTTGGGCTCTGTTACTATTTCCCTTCATGAATCCATGTCATGCCTATTTCTCTGTGCCTCAGTTTCCCTGGAAGACTTAATTTCCTTCACCTTTGAGGACTTAATTCAGAGCGCTCCTTTTAGACCCCTGTCTTCACCTTGAAGGACAAAACATTATATGCCATGTATCTCTATCACAGTCTCAGTTGGCAAAGACAAACTATACTCCTGTTCTGCTTCCACAGATGGGCTCCCAAAATCTTACATCCCTGGCAGAACGCTTGCCACAGCCCATACCCTTATTGAGAGCCAGAACACAGGTTCCATTACCTGCTGCACAGTCACATCTCCCCCCAAGAAGTCTGTGGACCCACCTGGCACTCCTTGTTGCTGATGGGAGAGCATCACATCTTGGTGGATGGTGGAGGGAAACATAGCTATAATTACAGTGTGTCCATGGCTAACTCCATCTTGTCCCCAGTGATACCAGTGGAGGGGGAAGAGGGTTAAAGCAGAGCGAGCACTCCCTCTCTGCTCCAGTAACATTGCTTTTAGACCCTGAGAGTGCTGCTGGTGTTTATTTCCTCCTGTGTCCCCCTCCAAGCTACTCCATAGTCCATAATTAGCATGCAGCAGCAATAATTGAATGTTCAGGGGATGGGAACTGCCTGTGTATTGCTGGGGTGGAAACTGGGAAGGGAAACAGAAGCTAACACAAGTACTGGGGAAAAAAAAATAAATCTGCATTTTATTTTGTTGAAAAATATTCTTGCATGCCTAGAGCCAGAAGCTCTGCTCTACAGACTTGCTAAATTATCTGGGATTCACTTGGGGGGTGTGCTGCTGCTAAGGCCTGCCTCTCCTTTGGGGGAACAAACAGACACCATTTTATTTGTGTGTTGGGTTTTTTTTCCTCTACCCTTCCCTTGTCATCCTGCCTGGTGAAGCAGATCTGCCCAAACCTCCCTCTTGCCAGAGGAGCTGCAGCAGCCCTTTCCTGAAACACTCCGTGGGTGGAAAATGCATAACTTCACTCTACCCACAGGGCAAAACCCCCACACTCACAACATGCAATCTGGAGCCGCATCAGTCATGCCAACAGGACAGCACTCCCGGCAATCTGTGTTGCTAATGCACTGCACAAGCCAAACCCTCCAAGCACTAACCCATCCAAATCCTGCACACACACCCTCTCCCTCAGTAAAATCTTCCTCCCCCATTGCACATGCTCACTCCATCCCCGTCTTCATCCTCACGTTTGTGACTCTTTCCGCTTCTTTCCAAACAGCTCCACTCGCCCTTACTTCTTGCTCCTGGCAGATCCCACCCCAACCTCACCACCACATCTCTGCTTTCTTCATCTTGTATTTCCACATACCACACCCCATAAACCTCTTCTTTACACCTTTTTCTATACTGTCACACAGTGCTTTTCACTCCACACATCATTTACATACCGTGTTCCTCTTCAGGTTCCTATCAATCAACCCTGCCATACCTCATACCTTATTTACAAGCCTTCCTGCCTATGTTCACTCAGTTTTCCTAATTATCTACTCTCTCACACATTCTTCCCTGTTCTTCCCTCACTAGCTGATTACCTTCCTGTGCATGTACCATTTACCACGTACAAACCTGTTCAGCTCCTCATGCATACGGCTCAGGCTTGCAGGACCTTGCTGTGGCTGTCCCTAACGATTCAAACAGTTGGGCACGACACCGATTGTAGAATCTCTCGGCCCTTCAGAAACCCAGAGGACACATCTGTCAAATCAGCCAGGTTTGAGGCAGCCAAACTGAACTATACTCGATGTCTTGGTGCAGTTTTTTCTGCCAGGCAGGAGGCCTGGAAGTGGTAAGAGCTGAGACAGGAGCACCCATGCCTCCCAAGTGATTTTCCCTAAAGCATCAAAACCTGACCAGCGCAGGAATGGAGGCAGGCAGAAAACATTTCCCTTTGTTGTCCTCATTTGTAAGGATACTTTGACTGTTCCCCAAACTACTGAAGAAGGTAACCTCACCATATTTTCCTTGTCAGCCCCTCTACTCACACACAGGTTAATACCCCAAGACCTTCCCAACACGCTTTAACTCTGGCCAACGTTGTATCAAAACCAAACAAGCCTTTTTTAAAAAAAATGACCAAAGCCTATCACTATGGCAGCAAGCTTCAGACCAGATGTCCGAGGCCAGTGAGGGTGGGGAGAGGAAAGGGAGAGAGGGAAGGAAGGAAGGAAGAGAAATGTTGGAAAGACAGGAAAACAGAAAATTGTCTGGAGGCCCCAAGTCCCAGACTGGGAATCAGAACCCCCCAAACTCTTCTCCCAGCACTGGCAGCAATTTACCACCAAGCCTCAGGCAATTCTCTTCACTTCTTTGTGCCCCAGTTTCCCCATCTCAAATGACAGCGATCATCACTCCTGCCAAAGGCAGAATGAAAGTTAACATCTGAAGAGTGCTCTAAGATGTTTTTCAAAATATTATTAGCAGTTTATGTCCCTGATGCCTTTGGGCAAACTGTGACCAAGTGATATATAGAAACCGAACATTCTCAAGAAGTCCTAAGGCCAGCTTCCTTGCTGCTCCGCCTCTCCACGTTCTGATGATGCTTCAAATAATACGCAGATGCACACTTGACTTGCATACTGTTTGCTGACACTCCGAGAACGCATGCACATGCACGCACAAAACATCAGAGCTGAACCAGGTTTCCAATTGTCTGCCCATTCTCCATACTGTCTTTCACGCTTATCTTTTTGCTTCATCCCCTATGCCAAAAAAATCACCTGCAACACATTGACAAGACTGAGCCAAACTGAAGGGCCAGGAAGAGGCAGAGACCTTCCAGCCATGCATGCCCACAGCCTCTACCACAGCTGGAGCTGCTTTATGGTAGGGCTTGGTGGAGTTTCCCCGTTCCTTGCAGGCCTGAGCACCAGCACTGAAGGAGTAAGGGCCTACTAAGAGCTCTGGCTGCTTTGCACGAGGGGATTTACATTTTACAGAAGCAAAAGCAATGCCCACTTCACAGCATGAATGCCCTTGTTTCACAGCTACAAACCACCCGACGTAACCACCATGGGGGGAAAAACACATTCTTTCTCTACCTCACCCAATGCAAAGGAGAGTTAGTGCTAAAGAGAGAGAAAGAGAGCACAGGGCACAGAAATCCAGCTCATCTCCTCATGTCAGAGACTGAAGACTCATCTTAAGAGCCAATGTCCGTGCCCACCTGCCAGCTGTGAGGAGGCCTTCTAAGAGGAATGCTCTTTGAACCCTCTCAGCAGGATGGTGGCTGAGGTGGGAACAGAGGGGGAAGGAGGGAGACCTACATCAGGCACCATGACACCTGCAAAGCACCCTGCCCCTACCCAGCCCAGCTCCTCGGCACGTCCCCCAGCCCCACAGGTCCCTTTCAGTGGGGGCAGGCAGACGGATAGGCTTGGGGAAGGGGGCAGGAAGAAGAGAAGGGCCAGACATGTACTTCTGGGAATCTCAGAAGAGAGGCAGCAAGTGAGAGAGAAGAGAAAGAAGCACCTGACAGAGTCCAACAGTATGCAGCAGTGAAACAGAAAAAGAAAGGAGCTGAGTGAGATGTTTTGTGGGCTGCTGCTAATTCCGGGGAGTCCTGCCCTATTTTATTTTCCACTCGCAGCCCCCAGCAATCTCGGTTTCAGTCACAGACTTTCCCCCAACACACCCCCAGGGAGGGCTCTCGGCCATGGCTGGGGGGCAACCCAAACCGTCACACAAACAAGAGGTCTCTCTGATAACTGCCTTTCTCTGTAGTTTTCCTCTTTGACATGCATATTCCGTTCGGAGAAACCCCCTCTCCCCTCCCACGCTCTCACCCGCGCCATCTGGTTACGGTTTGCACCATGACGTGCTTCCTCTGTGGTTTATTTGCTTTTTTTAGCCAAACCCAAGAGAGGGAGAGAAATACCCTGTTTGCTTTGGGGATGAACTACCCATCCCACACTCACATTTTAATTTATTTGTTATAGAGGTTTTGTGTGGAAGGTTAGGGGAGGGTTGGTTTTCGTTTTGGTTCCCCCGCCTCCATGAAGCTAATAAATGGGCTCCGTACAGCATCTGCTGTTGATGATGAAAAGCTTTATGAGGCTGTTGATTGTGAAAAACATTCTCAGGTGATAAGGCGATGTGATCTAGGGTTTGAGGGGGTGGGAGGCCAGGGGAGGGCATAATCAGAGCACCTGGCATCCACAGTCATTCTGTGCCTCAGTGTCCCCATCACAGAAACAGGACTAATTTGTGCCTGGCACTGGAGCACTGGTGAGGGCCTGGCTTCTGTAAAGTGCTTCAGACACAAAGCATTCAAGGGATGCTAAGTATTTGTGGTGCTTACCCCCCTGAATTACTCAACAGGCACAGACCATCAAAGACTGCCAGCTCCTCACCGGTGCAGGCCAGTAACGCTGGTAGATTTTAAGGCTGAAGGGCATCCCAGTCCAACTTCGCATGAGAAATGAAGCTATACTGAACCCACAGAGCTTGTCCCAGACTATTGTAGTCAGCACAGCAGGGAAGAGGACCTAAGCTTCCTAGCTCCCAGCCCCATATTCAGTCCTCCAACGTATGCTGCATTTTACAGCAGGCACACAGAGAAGCTTTAAGAATTGCTTCGTCCTGGGTTTTGACAGCTGACTTCTGCAATCGCTAAACATTCCCACACAGTTCACACTCCAAATCTCGGCTCTTACACAGCCCACTATTTCTCTAGAATCAACACAGATGCTGTTGGTCTTCATCAAATATGTTTACAGCTTATATAGTCATTTACCAAAAGCCCTCCTCTTCCATGGTTTACCTCATCTACACAAGGCCGTTATCACAGGAGAGAGACTCCCCCCCTTCGGATAAATTCTTACATAGCACAAATGACTCCACTAGAAGTCATCTCCCCTTTCACTGGGTGGAAGCTGGTCCCATAGCCGGCTGTATTTCTGCAAAGGGATGCAGGAGTCTTGCAGCCTTCCCTAGCCTACCTTGTGATTGGCTTCATCATTTCCAGCAAGCGTTTTAAACTTTGCCTGGGTCACAGCCACTTTGCCAAACGTGTGCATGTGCACGCACAGCCCATTAATCCTCTTTGCTCCAGACTTGATTTAATTTAACATTAGGTTTGGATGAGTAATTTTACCCTGAAACACAATTCAAGGTGATAGATGAGACCACAAGCAGGTGATAGCCCAGACTTGACTCCCTCCTTTGCTCTGCCTCCTGAGAAAGCGTAGCTGGCCAGGTTGCGTGAAGAGATTTACTGCTCCTGCAAAGTGGGGCTTCCACTGGGGAGAGCCAAGGAAGAGAGATTTCAACTGTCATGAAAGGCTGGAAAGGAGGAAGGGGCAGGGGGCGGATTGGAAGACTTGCTGAGCCAAAGCCCAAGCAGAATGGCTAGGATTCAGGGAACAGCAAAATCAAACAAACAACAGCAAAACCCTTTCTCCCCTCAGGTCTCCCCTCTTGCACAGATTAACTCTTTTCTTTGAAGGCCAGTCCTGCAAGAGAGACATCATTTGACATTTCCTCTGTGTGTGTGTGTGTACACCAATCTGCTTCAAATAAGGAAAAAAGGAAGCTGGGGCTATAATGACATGGGATCAGACTTCCACTGAAAACTCCTCTGCATAGAATCATAGAATCATTATGGTTGGAAGAGACCTCAAAGATCATCAAGTCCACTCTGCTGGTAGAAAAGTCTCTGTGGTCAGACACATGGGCCTCAGCGTATGCTTCAAGTAGCCTGTCTGCTATCCGATTAATGAGGTACAAGAGCAATTCCAGCAAATGATGGCAAAGATGTCCCCATTCCATTCCCAGGCTGACCTGGAGACCTTGTTAATGCCAGGTGATCAGGCAGGGTCTGCACCAGGATGTTGCAATGGGGAAAGGGTCGTGTGTCAGTCCTTTCCAAGCTGAAAAGCTGTCTCCTTTTCAAACAGATGCTGGCACCATCTCTTGAGACACAACTGAATAAACACTGTCATTCCAGCAGCCACCCTCACTAGCTGACAGGTTACAACAGTATGCGAGCGCCAGCTTCTCAGACAGAAACCTAAGGTGCCCTCGCCTGCGGTTAACACTGGGGAAAAACTGGATGCATCACCCCACCAGCCTGCAGCAAGGTGGAGTGAATCGCCAGTCCAAATGTCTTTATAGCTTATTGTTAGCGTGCCTTAGTTTTGTTGTGCGTTTTAGTACCACTCATGCTTAAAATACAGAAGAATAGTCTGTACAACAGAACGGACATTTAAAAAGGCACACCAGCTCAACTTCTGGATGGAAACTCAGAGACTCACTTGTTAAATGAAACGATGTGTAAATTGTTACTAAACTTAAAAGTAATCATGGAACTGGCAGAGCACAGAAGAGAGCGAGAGCAAAATCAGTGCCTTGTATGACTTTCTGGCATTGGCTCTCTGCACTGTACAGACGATGCTGCAGTCCTTTGGATGCAAGCTAGAAATCCCCAAAGTTAAAACCAAATAGGGTCCTTGGAAGATAAGCTGGCAGAGAGAAGAAAAAACAAAGTGAAGAAGAGCACAGTTGCAGTTGAAAGTCCAAGTGTCATCTCGTGACTTTGGAAATAGCTGGCAAATTCACTGCAGAAGAAAGATGAGCAGTGGCAGGCAGGTCCTAAGAGGCCACCAGGGGTATGTGCTCGCGCCTCTGAGCTGGAGGAACAAAACATGGACACACGGGCCACGGCCTCACATGCAACGTGATGAGCACATCACCCTCAAGCTGGAAGTAAGAGTAATGTTGGTGTTTGGCAGATGGCAAAGCAAATACCAGAATATTCAGATTTTCAAGTGGAATTATATACTGGCATACTTTGCTACCCATAGCCCTTAAGAACTGCTTTCTGTACCTTCAAGTAAGTGTTTCTTAACAGAACAAGTGTCAGGCTTAGATGGAACAGGACTGATTTAAATAGGGGCTTTTAACCATGATGTTTTCAGGAGTAACAATATCCCCTACACACTAACTTGGTCAACATGTTCCTTAAGGAGCATGCACCATACATAAATGTTTTCTAAATATTATCACTTGCCCATATAAGCATGAGGTATGAGCTACTAGTTATCTGTGAGATGATAAACAAAGAGGCCTCACTGCATGTTCTGTGGGAGCAGCCAGGAATTCATGTTCCTGTCTATCAGTTGCTCTACATGTTGTTACCTCAAACAGCCACTCAGTACCCTACACCATGCAGGTGAAACACAGCAGGTGCTTACAATAGCGTGTAGTCACGTAGTCTCTAGAGAGTACTCATTCAAACCAAATTAGCCAACCTAACTGCCCTCTTCATCCTGAATGATATTCCAAGGAGAAAACATTGCATCTGCAGGAAGACCCTAAATAATCTGAAATCAAAACATTGATAATGATGCATTCAATGTTTCCAGTTTTTAAAATTCTTTTAAAGACACGCCTTGGACCATGGCTTTCAGTCATGGTTTCCAAAGTAAGTTGTCATTTTGCCACACATTTAAAAGGTTGTGTTTGACTGCACACAGAGATATCTGCGCCAGATACAGGCTCTCCAGAGCGCAAATACAGGTCTTTAAACACGTTCAGAGGCACTCTTCTGTGAACTTAAGCACCCATTCATACAAGTAGGGCTGAGTACACGTACTTATGTACAATTCTGCCAGATGCACAGAGGTAAAGTAATAGATATACGTGTAACATATGCCCATGCACAAATACACACCACACCTTGAGACAAATGTTCTCATTCATCTAGACATACACATTCTTTCATTTGCTTTGTGCTTCTCAGCTTTTACATTACAGAATTATTGGTACATTATCATCCCACAGTCATTTGCCTCTTAAAAGTCTTAGGGAGACAAGAACGATAACAGCAAACAAATGACAAAGAGACACTCCTCAGCTGCAAAGCTCTTTTCAAATTCCCTCTGCAAATAAAGAAGCATACAAACCTGTCCTAATAACCCAACTCATACTATGCCTCGTATCAGCAGGGCATGGGCACATAACAGAATTTATCTTATTTACCCACAGGCAAACGAGTGCTGCCCCATTTTACAGGTGAGGAAGCTGCTGCAAAGAACTGGTAAAGGTCTTGTCTAAGGTCATTCAGATAATGATTTGGTAGCAGAGACAGCAACATTGCCTGCAATCCTAAACTTTGAACCCCCCTGCCCTTATCCCTCAGTAGTGTCACCTCCTGCAGCATCATATGCCCATGACTGAAGCAAAGTCAGATACTCAAACCTTTACTCAAAACCCCATGTGCACCCGTGCACACACACCCCACCCCGGTCTGGACTGTTTCATCGGCTAGGTCCCACCAGTTACCAGGTTCTATGCCTGTGGAAAGGTGTCTCAGCAGTGCCCACACAGCAACCTCCCTTAGCATTCAGTCTTTAAGACCCTACAGAGATAGCTGGGAGCACCATCCCTGTTCCTACCACAGTATGTAAACCGTAAGTGCAGACAGCCCTTCGGTGTGACTGGGGATTACTGTCGATGCCCTGTGGTGTCCTCTGAAACCGACCTCTCACCCTGGGACCATGTGGTTGTCCCCATTCCTTACCCTGCATTGCCCCTTATGGCCACCTTGGGCAAGAGGAGTCACAAGTCACAGCTGCGCAAGCAATCCCGGGCCAGCTTATGTGTCTGAAACACCTTCGAAAATGCTGTTCCTTTCACCACAAATAAGAGCTACAGGATCCATTTGATGCAGAAGAATCTCCCTCCCTTTACATTTGAACAAAATCCAAATATCAGCAGGTTTCCTGCCTGCCCTTTTCCCAGGTGATGTGACTCCTTCTGCTTCAGTGAACATAGGACTGGCCTACATCATTACTTGGGAGTATTCCAGAGCTTATCCACTGATAATTTACATAAAGTCTGAATCCAGGAATTCCTGTATGGACAGCAGCAAATTCCACGCCCTGCCCATCCAGACCCCAGTTACAAAGCGTACAGTAGCCCTTTTCCACAGTACCTGCTTCATACCAGAAGTAGGGGACATAGTTAACCCCAATTTTCACAGAAAGAGAATGTCTCATGTTTTTCATGCAATGTGGAAGGCCTCAGATTCACCCAAATGGATGTACCCAAAGCAGCCTTCAGGAGCTGCTCCGTTTTATTACTGAAATAGCACAGGGAATCATTCCCTTTTCGTGCACATATTTTTGCTTGCTTTTTTTTCCATTTTTACTGCTGAATCATACGCTATCCTTTACTAACACCTATCTTAATTCTCTGTATTTTACACCTCACCCTTTTTGCAGCCAGCCCTGGGTGACACCTAGCAGCGGAACCATCAGTACCCAAGTCCATCCCGCATTGTCTCTCTTGCAATGGAAGTTGCAGGGAAGGGCAAACTCTGAATTCTTAGGACACTTCACTTGAATGACACAACACTAGTTCTTCAAAAGCCTTATGTTTCATAAAAAGGGTACTCCAGTACACCATGGTGATGTGCTGTTCTTGGATTCCCAATGCCAGAACCAAATACTTACCTAATCTCTACCAAACAAGGAAAACACGAGACCCTTCTGAGTTAAAGGACAAGGATTAGAGGTTGCGCAGATGAGGAACAAAGGTGTAAAGAGAATTAGGAATGTTTCCTGAAAGGTATCTGGAGAGCTGAGCCTGTTGAAAATCCTTACGATCTGGACCTAAACGAATACATTCCTGGCAGTAAGTGGGGAGCAGAAGGAGAAAGCTTTATAAAATGAGATATTATGGATAATATAACGCATACAAAAATGAGACATGTCATTTGTGTAGTACAGATGCTAACAGCAACCTTTTTCTAAATAATTGGCTACCAGATCAAATGGCAGTGAGAGATGTATAAATGCTCTGCAAATTCATGTCCACTTTATATCTTTTTCAGAACTGTTGTTAGGGTGTAACATCAGGGGCAAATGAACTGAGGTTGCTCGATGACTTACTCTCCTTTTCTGTTAAAGGACTATAAGGCCATGTGCCTTAGAGGGATGGCATGCAAATGAGTTAACATTTACATAGTGCTTTGAAGATAAAATGGAAGATTTACCCAAAACCTACAGAGAGGCAGAGAAAGGCATTACCAAAAATCTGACAAGACCACACAGCATGGCAGGCAGTCACTGCTGTGGAGCTGCCATGGGAAAGAAGAGTTGGTGAGCAGTGGTCAGGCACTAGATCTTGAAACCTCAATAAGCAACTTTCAGAGTTTCATCTTGGCACACTTTGCAAGAGGCAGGTAGGAAGATAAAACTCAACTTGTCAAAACACAGAGCAAGATCTATTGGGCTAGCACACAGGTCTGCCAGCTCCTGGCTCCATTCCTACAACCATCTTCAAAGCAGGGTGTTAAGGAGGTAAAGTAGGAAAGAGGAATATTTTATGTTAGCAAGGGCAGAGGGAGCATAGACTTGGATGTAGCGAGGGAGAAAGGAGAGCCACAAAACAGTTAAAATGTAAAGAACATAAAGCAGGGAAGACCAGAGGAGAGCCTGGAGAGAAGAGCAGGAAATCCACATATTGGGGATTCCTGTTCAGAGAGGCAGAATGATTCTCTTAGCAGCCACGTCGGCTGCAGGGCAGAGCTCTGTGCAGTCTGCAGGATTCAGGCAGGAGAAGGGGTTAATGAGAAAGGACGAGAGAACAGCACAAATGAAATCAGAAATGACATTCTGGCCAACGGAGCATCTCCAGGCTGGGGAAAAACCCAGAGAACTCACTTGGTTCTATTTTCTGTCCTGCCCGAGGATGAGCTCTGGGCTGAAACTTCACCTTTAATCTCATTCCTGCATTTGAACAGAGCTGCGGTGCCACAGTGAGGGTTTATCTAAAAGCCTCTGAATGAACCCACAGTTCTTGAGAGTTAGTTGTCCCCCACCACCAACTTGCAGCCAGTCATCCTTGGGATGCAGCTTCCAAGCCGAAGCACCGGTCCACAACTCTTCAAAAGAGAAAACAGGAGGGGCTGTGGTTAAATCACTGATAGAAAATGCTAGCTTCAATCTCCAGCTCTCCCAGAGAATTCCTGGGTGACCTTGAGAGAGTCCCTAATTGCTCTGTGCCTCAGTTCTCCACCCATAACAAAGAGATCATTAAATAGCCATGAAATCACAGTGAAAGTTAATTAATTCAGCATTCATGAGGTCCTGATACATTAAGGGGATCGCAGAACACATTTGAATAGAAATATAACAGCTAGCCCCCACAGGAGCTTGTCCATCCACACATCACAAAGCACACAAAGAGACCAGCTCAGTTCACAGAAGCAGCACACTCATGACTGCAGCCATCCACCCAGGTTAATTAACCCTACTTCTCAGGTAATTAGGTAATTATCTTGGGTGGAGTATCTCTCTAACAGGCACTCTCTCTTTTCCAGGTCAGGATTAGCTCATTCAGAGGTAGGCAGAAGATCTCTGCCTGGCAATGCACAGCATAGCGCAGACTAGACATACCCAGAGCCATTACAGGGTGCATCCAACCTGGCTCCTTTTGGGTATTTCTGCTGGAGTTGGCATGGGAGAGCTTAGCCACACATCACCACGAACATGCTTGGTTGCTCTTCATAAAGAGAAATCTGTGGGGTATTTTGTTCCTAGTTGTTATTATTATGTTTGGTGCAGGCACTAGGGATTCACTTATCCCAGTCAGTAGAAGTAAAAAGTGTAGGAGAAAAGACACTGGTATTGTATTGCAGAACCGTTTAAAATGGAAGAACTCAAAGATGCAGTAACCACAGGATTGTGGGGTTTTTTTAGGTCCTTTTAGAACCTTAGTCAACTACATAAAAGAAAAGGGAATGAAGGAACTGAAGGGGGGGGGGAGGAATCCAAACCTATCCTATTAATTGGCGAGCCACTTAGGACACTGCAATTGGAGCTTCTGTGTATGGGATTCAAGGGAGGTAGAATAAAGTCACAACGGTTCAGAGAATAACTACAAAATTTTCTCAGCATCCTTGAGAAAGACAACTGTCCCCTTAATAAGTGGCCATTTAGAATATAATCTATGTCATAAGAGTTTCAAACAGGAAATTAGAGTAGATAATAAGAAAACATAAGAAGAAATACATTTAACAATAAAGACTCTCTTAAGCCAGAAGGATACATAAATAAAAAGGAAGAAGGATGTATGCATGATTATAAGCCCTCAGTCCCTTTAAAAGAAAGTAGTAGGAAAGTTAATTGTGTATCTTGTCTCTTCCTGTGAGGACAATGGAGAGATTCCTATTCCAAAAGCCCTTTTCATGGGAAATCAGAACGTGGCCTTAGCAGACACCAAAATCTCCAAGGAGGAAGTTATGAACCGAGCAGAGGAACTCATAGGCAGTAAATCATCAGGGCCAGATGGTATTCAACTGCAAGTTCAGAAGGGATTAAAGTCTCCAGTGACGGACTAGCCAACACAGCTTCGCAGTAACTGCTGCTGAAGAGTATAAAGTCAGTAAAATGATGCTGGTCTTTACAATCCCCCTGCATAGTCCCCAAATACCAGCCATTAAAGCCTCGTAAGGTTGACTTTGGTCAGCTTATTGAAAGTCCGCTTAAGGGCAAAATAGCACAATAGTTGGTTAATCCAGTGCTGCTAATTCAGCAAGACTGCTTTAAGGTAAACAGTTCACCGTTAAACAATGAACTATTTAAAATTCTATATAAACCATATAAGCTCAAGAAATTCACCTTGGCCCTTTACAAAACAGTGAATTCAACTCTTGCACACGTAACCAAAATAAAAGCGAGCCTAGCAAGACTTGCATTTTCAGTTATTTTACTAGCATGGGGGTTATAGGAACTCAGTGAAAAGGACTACCAAGAAATCAAACAGGTATTGGACCAGTGCTGGCAATGAGCAATCCCACAGATGATGTTAATAGTATATGCCAGTTACTGGGGGCAGTCAGGGTATATCCTTTGTATCCTTTCCTATTTTCTTTCAAGGGACAGAATTGTCCAGATGGAAAGGAAAACAATGGTGTGAATTTCGCCTTCCTCAATAGCACTACTAGAGCCCCAGGGAAAATACACCTCAGCTGCTGTCAACACTTGTGATTTAATCACAGAAGTCTTCTGATATTTACTGGTTTTCACAAAGCCTTCACTCCTGGAGTCAAGCGCTTGTGTGCGAGACCTGTATCTTTCTTACTTTAAAGGAGAATTCCTAGCCTTTGTGAATTTCTAGAAAAATTTGAAACCATGACTGTTAGATTGACAAAGCGAAGAAGTAAAACAACAGAACAAAATAAGCAAACTAAAAAGAAACAGTCCTCCAAGTGCCTGTTTTTAATTTTCCTGACCTTCACGCCAATCTCCAGGTTTTGGGTGCCTGACTCCTGAAAA
Source organism: Cariama cristata (assembly GCF_000690535.1). NCBI lineage: Eukaryota > Metazoa > Chordata > Aves > Cariamiformes > Cariamidae > Cariama > Cariama cristata. Next base: position 30,475 of record NW_009633376.1, on the reverse strand, counting down.
CTGGAGCACTTCCAGTTGACAGCACAATAGCCTGGCTTAGACACCGGTATAACCTAGTCCAGCGGCTGCCAAAAATGACAGTGAATATTCACATTCCCTTTCTTTTCTGAAGAGGAAAAGGAAAGGAAAAGACAACAAAAAATGGACTCCAGGGATGCAGGAAACGCACAGGTTGAACTGGGAACGTTTTCTCCAGGTGGAGGCTTCCAGCCTGCATGCTCCATAATTTAATTCTGAAAAGCATATTGTAAAGCAACACTTTAGAGGGTTTGGGTTGGATTTTTTTTTTACAGAAGGAAATATTGACACTGCCTGTCAGCAACTTCCCAGAGGGGTGCAGTGTCAAAGCACATTAGCCTATTGCAAATGAAAAAACAGATGCAAAGTCTGAGGCCTGGGAGCAGCAAAGCTTCAGCAGCAGCCCAAGGTCTATGCATGCTAATTCAGTTTAAAGGAGCACTCTTGTGCTCTTTGCTTTTCCGTGAACAGCTACAGGTTTTTTTTCCCCTTTTAGCTCTTTGTAAGAATAATTTAGAAATAAACACCCTGTATAGAGATTTTGGGGCCAGATTTACAAAGTTATTTAGATGACAAAGGACTGAGAAACATGCTTTGCAGGATTTAGAAGAACATCTAGATGAATGAAGTGCCTAACTCCTTTTGGCTTTATGGGATGGTTAGGCATACAGAAATATTTCCACATACCTGGCCTATCTGTTTGCCAGACATCCTTTCTCCCTGCATGAGAAATACATTTTTTTAAGGATCCTCTAAATGAATACAGCCTCTGCAGGTCATTTCCTTAGACTTGCTCTTCCAGTCTTGCTCTGAGAACTGACTAAATCATTCCTTTTCATTGCAGTCTTCAGAGAGCACTGATTAGTACAGAAGAGTAGGACTGTAGGTCCTACACGGAGAGCACCATTTAATTTCTAAGTGAAAATTGGCAGATTTGAAAGAGCAATTTAACATGTCAGAAAGCAAAATAAGTTCAGTCATCTAACATACAGGCTCAAACAGGGTCTCATCCACTGACATCGCATCTCAGAAGTGAGTAAGAGCATAAACAGTTTTTACCTGAAGTCATACAGGGGAAAGGTTATTGTTTGTTTGTTTTTCATGTTCCGGGAAACTGGTAAGAAGAGAGAGGAGTATTTCTCTCCTTAGTCAACTATATAGAGAAGTATCTGAATTTTGTCCAAAGGCAAAAGCCACACTCCAAACTTCCTTGCTGTTTACTTACACATGACAAAGGAGTGGTAGTAACTCAGATAGGACTATCAAAACCTGGAAGTTACCATTATTTCATCAGGGAGAATAGTCATACAAGACAGAAAAGGACCTCCAGTGTTGATGATTCCAGACTCCTATCACAGATACATCCTGTAAACCTGTCTCAACTTGACCAAGAGTCATCTTAAAAATAATCAGGACTTCTCACACTGTACCATCACTTGGAGGTCCCTCTAGAACTTCATTGCTCTCAGGCAGCGCAGAAGCAATCTCCTCCCGATTTCCAGTTAAAATGCTCACATCCATTTTGTGCCACCGCTTTGCTGGTGTTTAACCTCACCGGTATAGAGAAGTCTCTTGGACACGGGGTGCCCAAGAGAGTTCCTGAGCTCTGGCTCTGCTGCTTATGCATAGAAGGAGGCAGAGCTGGCAAGCCTTCCAGAGAGCCTTGACCCAGCTGCAACACAGCAGTGACCTGCCCTTCCATCTGCTAGGAACTGTAATTTCAACAGACAGGCCAAAAATACCAGCCGTTCCGGGAGCCTCTCCCCCATGACTGGATAATACAATGCAGTATGATATAATATGGTAATAAAAATCCCAAGAGAAGCCTCCCAAGTCGAGCGCTCTCCCTTCTGAAAACAGCTTGCCCTACAAGTGCATGCAGCTCCGCTCCTGTCCCCAGACTCAGATCCCTCCATCCTTTCAGTAATGGACACCAATATTCCCATCGTCTGTATGCGTATGTAGAAGATCTATTTCCCCATGACCCAGCATTGACAAGGAAGGAGGGCAGGGAACCATTTTGCCAGGCCTTGCTTTCTCCCCCTCTATGCCTCCCTCCTACTCCCGTCTGTCCTCACAGTGATGGATGGCTATTGGTTCTGGCTTCATCCGACAGAGAAATCTGTCACCTCATGCCAGGGAGAGGTGACAGCAAATCCATCAGCATGGAGACAGCAGTCACTTGCAGATTGCTTTCAAGGCCATTGGGGGCTGGATTCTTCTTTGCCTCTCACCTCTCCAGTTTCTCTCCTCCCCTCTTTTAAACAAGTCTTAGTAAATCATCATTTGAACAAACCCATTTGGCCTCTATTACAAATACAAATTCTAACAGCTTTGAATTTGTGCGTTATTGTCTTGCTTAAAAAAGGAAAAAAGGAAAAAAAATAAAAAGGAGTTTTCCCACAAGAGTAGCTCATTATTAGATGTTCATATTTGGCCCTTTTGTTACTTCCAAAGCCTGGATTCAAATTCTACTTGTGTCCCCATGGGTTTATCAAGTACAATAGTATTGTTTGACCCAGAGGGGAACACTGGTCCAAATGGCAGCTTCTAATCAGGGTAATCTCAAGAATGGAAATGCAGAGGATGCAATAAGGCAGGACACTGGCAAATGAAACTACAACTGATAGAAATAGAGCAAAAATGTTTCTCCATTCCGTACTTACTACAGAGCAACCATCTTGTTCAGCCCTCTGAAGTATTAGGCTCCTTCTGGGTGAAGGACAGCAGCACTCTACCAGCTGACATCTGGGCAGAGGATGCCAGAAATTCTGGACTGCAGCCCCAGCTCTGGCAATGCCTACCTCTGCTGGGCTGCTCCCTTGGCCTCTTTATGCCTCAGGCTCCCCCTGGGACAATAAGATTTATCCTCCTGGAAGTGCAGAGTAAGGCTTTATCAATTGATATGTACAAAGCTGTTTGAGATGATCAGACAAAAGACCCTAGCAAAAGCATCATGATTACAGACAAATTCGTTTCCTTCTGTTCCAAACACTGTAAGATCTGATTATTGCCTATGTGACAGTAGTACTTAGAGAGAGTCGGAGGCAGCCCTGTCTTACAGGGCTTACCTGGCTCTCCAAAGCACCTCATACTTGGGGGACTAAGGTTGGTTAGCATTCTCCATCCCTGAGGGCAGCCAGGAGCATCAGCATAATGAAGAGTAGTTTCTACTTTTGCTCTGCCTGCTTCCAAAGGCACAAGGGGACATCCTGGTGATTTTGAATTGCTTCTGACATGTACGTTATACATAGAATGTGAAAAAGGTGGCAGTTTGTTGCCAGCAATGCAACAATGCAGCAATGTTCCCCTGAACACCAACAATACACCACTGCATCCAACCGTGTCAGAGAAGACAGGTGCCTGTGTCATGGCACAACTAGCCCACAGGATGCATACAGCCACACCAGGATCACTCGTGACAAACACCTGAACACCAGGACACATGATGTAGTACAACACAGGCTGCTCCAGCATCCCAAAACGTAGTAGTTTACCATCCACGGCAGTTTAAAATAAAATGGTTCTAAAAATGCTTTAATTTCCTCAGTGACTTTTTTACTTTTAAATAAATTTTGCTGCTTCTCAACCATGATATGAGCCACAAAAATTGCTAAAGATATCAAAAACATGATGCCCTGCAAATCTGGTGAGCAACGGATGAGACAGTTGCAAAAACTACTGCATGATCCTAATGCCACATATGAGCCACACCCTTTAATTTTTCAATGATCTCTGATTATGGGTCACATTCTCATTCTTTTGCACCCATACAAATCCACTTCAGCACTTCTGGCCTTAGTGGAGTCACTGTAGATTTAAACTGATGACTTGGCTACACGGCAGTCCTCTGAGATAAAGCCTACTGCCAGTCTGAGATTTGATAGGAGTACAACATAAGCCTGTCCCCAAACTTAATCCCTCCCTATAGACTTAAGTCCTCCTTATAGCCTCTGTGTGTCTAATGGCACGGCCAACACATGAGTATGGGAAAAGTGCACTCATCCCCCAAAAGGAGCTACCTTTGAATAGGACTACAGCTCTCAGATACTGTAGGTAAAGAGATCTTGAATATCTTACGGTCCCTGAGCCTGACCCTGTCTTGCCCCCTGGGTACAATTAGGACAAAGAAACTCAATCTCATGAAACATTTGCAATCAGACTGTCTCCACAGTTGCTTCTCTCCTGCATTTGCAGGTGAGAAGCATGGAGTTGACAAACCGATTTTCAAGGTGAACTCATAGGCACAGATAAAGGGTCGGGACAACAGGCTGACATCAGAATGGTTACAGAGCACCCCGCAGTAAACCAGAGAAAGGCAAGTTTGGAAGGAGTCTGACACTCCGATGGAAGAGAGTGCTGTGAGGTAACGTGGCCTGGGAAGTGCGGGGATAATCCACCCATTCTGTAACCATCCACCGTAATGCGAACGGACTTTCCTGAGTGCTCAAAGTCAGGGAGTGCCGGTGCAATCTGCACAGACCATTCACTGCTGCAGAGCAGCAGAGCGAAGGCTTCCAAGTTGACTGCAAGTTTCCTGGCCATGGTTCCCACTGCCTCACGGGATGTGGCTCAGGGGGGAAACACCTGGACCACAGCCAAAAGGAGGGCCTGGCTGGGACCCTCCGCTTGCAGAAAACGCCCTGCGGGTCCCAGGCGAGGGCCGGGACACATGGAGACCCCGCTGGACTCCAGACTGCTGAGTGCAGGATGATTTATGGATCTTTGCAGATGGCACGTTCCTGCCAGAGGGCTTCAGACCAGAAAAACCAGAGCCTTCTGCCTCCTTAAAGGGACAGCTCTGCTTCAGCACTGCAAACTTACCGTAAAGTTAACTGCTTTGGCATTTTAATATTTTAAGTGCTGACCCCTCATTGATTCTGTTCAGCCTTTTAAATCTTTAATTTACTTACTTATTTGGGTTTTAAACCTTGCCTGCAATTGCAGCTAATTAAAAAGCTCATTAGTTGGCATCCTGAGCTGATTCCCTGGGCTTTATGTACTGTACAGTATGCCTCCTGTGAGTTTGAACCATGGCTGGGATTGCTTGACTTGTTTCCTACCTCCCCAGCTTTATGAGGTGTTCCATATTTTGGAAGACTATTCCCCCTTCCCCTCATTTTTTTTTTAAACTACCACTTGCTGCAGTCTTCAGGAAACTTAGCAGCCATTCTGGCTATATACAGTAGCTGTGTCACAAATTTATTTATAGCTGATCTTCCCCATGCTCAGAGCTAAGACCTCCCCATACTTGCAACCCCTTTTTAAAAGGGGCATTATATGTAGACAACAAAAATCCCAAACAGATTAATTTCCAGCATCATGTGCAGGGCTTGACTTGCCCAAGTGTGCTGTTAACACGCTCAGTAGGAAATTCCATCCTCTTTGAAGACAAATGCCAAGGGCTAAGGCCAGAGTTGGAAAAAACAGGTCCTGATCTCACCCACCACATGCACAAGACCCAGCACCCAAGCCCTGCTGTTAGAAACCTTGCCGAACCTTCTCTCCATAGTTACCCAGAAGAGACACATGGAAGGACAGGACACTTACTTGCCTGCATTGTTCAGGACCTTAACTTCTGCAGCCGTATGTGTTGATTTTCAGACAGGCTGAGAGCAGTCCTAAATTCCACTTACATGGCTGAGAACTGTGGCTAATCAGTCCACCTAACAATTAGGCTATATACTCATGTTATTTATTAATTGGTACTAGCAGGAAGATGTAGTGTAGACCATAAAATACAATTTCTAGACTAGAACACGAATATACGTTCCTGGAGTAGAAATAGGGTCACATTCGTATCTTCCCTCCATGAGAACATGCTCCTTGAATTTGGTTTAGGGATGGGTGGATTCAAAGCCAGTAAACATTTTCCTGTTGTACTGATAAAGCCACAGTCTGTGCCAATTCTGGTGAAAATCTTGCCACAAGACGTTATAAGATTTGGGAGTAGTCAAATTCACGCCTTAAATTCTGATCTGTCTACCCAACAAAAAACAGCCAACAGCATCGGAAAAACCTCTCCTCCTCAAATCCACACATGCTTTCTGTAACACCACGATAAATAACATTTCTTTTTGGATGTTAAGTAATATTCTTACAATTTATTTCTTGTACTGTGGCCATTGTTGCCAAGTAAGTCACTTCACTACAAAGCCTTATCAGCAGTACCTGTGAAATGATTTGCTAGCCAGACCAAGAACAGCCAACTTACAGTTTTGAACTAATAAAAGCAAAAATCAAGATGAGCCGCACGAAGAAAGTTCCCCTACACACCTTCATCTTGCTTAGCTCAAGGTTAGTCACTCCCAGGATACAGGTTTGGAGTAGGCACCGTATTACGAAAGACAAGGACAGTCATAACAGATTTCCTTCCCTGACTCTCTGAGGGGTCCAGCTCTCCCAGTCTTTGTAAGGGGACATAGGTGTTATGTTTGCTACTTCTTGACTTGTTTCCTACCTCCCCAGCTTTATGAGGTGTTCCATATTTTGGAAGACTATTCTTGGAAGACAAGAAGACTACTTCTTGTCAAAAAACCAAAACAGCTTCAAAGCCACCGCTCTCCTGCAAAGCAGTTCTATGGCTGGAGTCATGCTCCAACCCAGAGCTAATGTTAGCCCAAATTTTTCTTTGGAAGATGCAAATATCAGTTTTCATTCCATTCAGTACATGCTGCCACGGCCATGTCTATCTGCCTTCCCTCCTTTTCCCCTGTCCCTACCCACTTCTTTCTGCAGCTCTGGGCCTTTGCAGCTTGCCACAGTCAGCCTCTATCAGGGCATTCACATGGTAGCAGAGCCCCAAACGGAGACTGGAATATACAGCCGCTCCCTCACAACCTCCCCTTCTCCTCCCCTCCCCTTCTCTGTCACCATCTGGCTGCTCTGCCTTCCAACAAATCCAGCAGCTCTACTCCCTGTCTGGGGAAGCTCCTGTTTTTAACTCCGCTGGAGAGCCCAAAACGTGGTTCCGGAGACTATTCCAGTGTAGGTTTGCACAATAAAGTTACAAAGGAAGCCGTGATTACAGAGCGGAGCTTTAAGTGCATCTGAGCCAGCCTCCCCCCTACCCCCTGGCTGGCCGGCTGCTGCAGGCAAGTGTTAAAGCCCATCTGGGAAGAAACAGGCCTCCCGCTTCCTGCTGCCTCCGCCTGCCAGGATAGCCGGGAGGGATGGCAGGACGATGGACCAGAGCTAGACTGGAGCACAGGCGGCTGGGGATTGGGTTTGGCAACAGCTCAATCGTCATGTTTTCATTTTACCAGGTCAAAACCAAAACCACCTCTGGTTTGGGTTTTGCATTCATGCCTACAGAAACATGAGAGGATTTTAGACTTAGTAAACCCCCGCTTCCCCACACACACCCCCCACATCCCCTGCCTTCCCAGCTTGCTGGCTTGTGACCAGCAACATTTAAAATAACCATCCCCTCCTTCCCCAGTTCCTGTCTTGCTTCTAGGACTGTAAAGAGAATAAAGTAAAAACAGATAGACAAAGGCCATTCTCAGTGCAGCCCAGCAACTGCTGGGCGCAGTCCCTGACTAGCCTAGCATAGTCCAGCCAAGGAAGATTGCAATGAGAAAGGCAAACGCAGCTCCGTCCAGCTCGACAGGCTGGAGCAACAGCGAGTGAATGCTCAGTTGAGACAACAGCCAGAGAGCACAAAACTGTGTGCCGAAGTACACGAGAATGAAAGTGGTCCGGCAGCGAGTAACAGTTCCTGGATCACAATGTAAATACCAGGAAATTTCAGAGTGGGGTTTGGTTCTAGAAAGGACTATGATCTATGCAAGAAATTCAGTATCCTAGAACATCCCTCACTTACCTTACATGTCCTCCTTACTAACCCTACAATCCCAAAATAACATGTCTAGCATCCTGCATCTTGGAGTAGCCTATACTCATCTGGCAGGCCTCGCCTCACCTTTAAACATACCCATTTTTGGTACTTACTAGTACCTTCCGTCAGCCTGTTACCTCTTCTCTGAGGGTCAAAAGCAGGACAGGGCTGTTTCAAACACACCCCTGGGGCTGACTCGCCTTTGCTATTCTTTGAACTGCTGCTGCGCTAGACTGAGAACCACGAGAAAAGAGGGACTGCAAGAACCCAGTGGTGAAAGAGAGAAGGTTAGAGTCCCAGAAACCAAAGAGGATTCCCAGTGATGAAATACAGTGGGTCTGTCAGGACAGAAGCAGGGGAATCCAGGGTGGGAACAGCAGAAAGCATGCATCAGGGCTGAGCTGTCTCTTTGGGCTCAAAGAACCAGGGTAGCAAGTCAGGTTGGAAGAATTTCAAAAGATTCACGTTTGGTGGAGCCTGGGGCTGGAGCAGCAGACGATGTTACAGGTCAGGACTGAGGTCTCTGGCAAAGCCCACTAGCTGACTGGGGATAAAAGTTTCTCCGGTGCTTCCCTACATGTTATCTGGTCATAGCCACGCTGGTTAAGCCCATTGCTTCCCTCAGCTCCACTAGCAGCCCGTCCTCTGTTTTCCAAGAGGAAAAACCCTGGAAACTCTCTTTC